>NC_046333.1:79519134-79673968 GCF_000738735.6 Corvus cornix cornix | reverse complement strand
CTTTGACTGGTATTTGCTATCTCCATGAGTCACTTGATGAAAATGATGAAAGTGCTGAAAATGAAACCAAATCACAAAGCCCCGGCCCTCCCCACGAGACAGGAGGACAGAGACAAGGTTGGCCTTGCCACAGGGGAGACGAAGACAGAGGTGCCCTGGTCCCCGACAGGGGAAAGGAGCATGGAGAGCCCTGAGCCCTCTCCCTAGGTGAGAGGAGGATGAGACCTCCTTGCAACCGCAAAGGCGAGATGAGGATGGCGAAGCCTCCGGCCCCCGCAAAAGAGAGGAGGACGGAGAATCTCCCACCCCTCGGCCAAAGTTAGGGACCCCCATAGTCCTCCCTCCCCACTCCCCATCCAAAATGGGAGGAAGACGGAGACCCCCAAGCCATGCGAAAGGGGAGAGCGGATGAAGGTTCCCTGGTCCCCCATAGGGGAGAGGAGAACGGAGACACCCAGGCCTCCCCATAGGGGAGAGGAGGATGGTGACCCTCCCCCCTCCCCCCCAAGTGCCCCCATAATGGAGGAGCACGGTAACCGCCCAGCCGCCCTAAAGGGGAGAGGCGGACAGAGAACCTGCCGTGCTTTCCCCCCCTTCCCTTCCCCCACGCGCCAATTCAGGCTGTGCGCTGCTCAAAGGAACAGCAGCTTCGCGGAAAACCATTGGGGGGTCACGCTTGACAAGACGGACGTGAGACAGCAAGGTGCGCTTGCAGCGACGCAGGGCAAAGATTGCCTGGGCTGCCTTAGGAGGAATGTGGCCGGCAGGGCAAGGGAGCTGAGAACCAGGCTCTTCTCAGGGCTGTCCAGTGATGGGCAAGAGACAATCAGCACAACTTGCAAGAAAAAGAAAGAAAGAAATATTGCAGTGGCTAAGTGTCGCACTTTCGGAGACAGACAAGCGACAAGACACGCTGGCTTCATGCACAGCAGCCAGCTTTTATGGAGTCGTCCTTTCCTTAGCTAAAGGTGCGCACGGTCGATCCCTATGGGCTGAACCAGTTGCCACCCAGCCATCCAGCCCATCGCTGCTTGCGTCCCCAGCGGCCCGGGCCTGCTCTCCAACAGTCCGCACTGGTCAGATTGCATAACCTACCGGTCAGGGTACTCCTAGAATTTCAGTTCTGTCTTAATTATTTCAGTTATAAAGCAGGGAGTTATAAAATGGGATTAATTCTTATTGTGAGGCCTTCAGGCCAGCTGCTGACCACCACAATAATTCCCCCTTTTTTTTTCAAATGTGAAAGCAGCATCTGTCATGCTGTCTGCAGGGCCCTTGGAGACAGGGTTACAAACACGGCCCACCAGGCCGAGGCCCTTTCAGCCAGAGATGTATCCCATTGTATCATTGGCGATGGAACAATCATATCCAAAAGCTGTCAAATGGGATTACCAGCGATACAAACTCTCAAAGTGGTCTGCGGCAGGCACAGCTTAACAACTTAACTCTAGGAACAGGAAACTTTAGAACCATGGTGTCAGAGACTGAAATACTCTCTTTTCTGACTTAAACATGTTCTTGAAGGACTTTTAAAACTGTATTACAAAAGCTGCAGAGAAGACTACCGCACCCTGGATGGGGCCCTGACTGAGGCCTGACACTGCTCGCTGATGAAGAGAAGTAACAGCTCAGGGCTGGGGACACTCACTGAGCACAGGCTTAACACCTCCAGGATGAGGACCACAGCCCCAGGGCTATCAGCTGCCAGGCTCGCACAGACCCTCGCACCAAGGCGTGGAGGGAGGAGAGGCTCTGGGTATCTGGGAAAAGCCTGTGGTCAGAGGTGCCGTGACTGCCCATCCTCCACTGTGCAGAGGGCCCAGCTGAGGGGTCCTCACCAGGGGGGAGGAAGCTTATCCACAGCAGAAGGGGGTGACATGGCCCATCACAGGCGCCCCCCGCCAAGGGGTCCCCAGACCCTGCACCAGAACACCAGAGATGATGCAACACACACTCAGTGTTGCAAGGGACAGTGTGTCCAGCTAGCCCCTGCAAGAGAGGCACGTGGACGTTCCCACCTGGCCCGAAGTGTCTATTAATCCATGGAAGTCTGCACTCTTCGGCGTGTGGCGGCGTGTGGTGTGGCAGCATGTAGCGGCGTGGCCACAGCGGCGACGGGGGACCCTCACCACCAGCAGACCGGATGGAGGGGAGCAACGAGACGTCGTTGGGACCCTCGGATGGGTGATATGCTTCCACTTAACCCCTGTCACCTCTCCCTGTTCCCCCACCCCCAGACACACTTCTTTTTCTTTCTCTCTTTCTTTTCTCTTCCCTTCTCTTTCCCTCTTTTACTATTAAATAAAATACATCCATTTTTTGGCAACAACACCTAACCTTGCTTGGTTTTAGTCTCATTTCTGGGGACATTTTGAACCTTCTAAGTTCTTTCCGGTTTATGCTCAGAGACTTAGCTTTCTTTTCTTTTCTGGGTTTAATCCGGATCATAGCACTTGGTCATAGTATTTTCGAAATTTTTTCATATATTATGTAATAGTTATTTGTGGACTACTTTCTTTTTTAAGCACATCAAAATTTCCTGCCTTAAAAAAAAAAAAATAAGGAAGGGAAATAAATGATAACAAACAAACAAAGAAACAAAAAAACCCCAACATTTTTATTTGTCGCGGTAGGTATGTGTAATCCAAATGTTCACGACCGACAATTCAATTCTGAATGGGAGAACACTTCAAGACTCACAACAAACCCTTACTGCTTTCTTCTGGCAGGAGCACAATATGGCAGCAGTACAATGCTGCCCATTCCAAATGTACACTATACCCAGGGATACCAAGTTACCAGCTCCTCCACTGGCATGCTATTGTGTAAGTTTCCTTCTACCTGCTCGATTTCATGTCCATCAGTCATAAAGATATTTGTTACTATGTGACCAATGACTTTATGTGGGTCTTCTGTCCCTCTCTTTCTCTATATCAAATAATCTTTAGTACAGAATACTTTAGAGTAGCACAAAAGTAAATAAAACAGATAGACAGAGATATATTCAGCATTGAAAGCAAAGTGATATTAACTCTTTTTCACTTCAGATGGGCTTAGTTCTCAGTTGTCTTCTGAATTCAGACGAGTCAAAGGACTTTTTTTCCTGCAGTTATTTTTATGTGATGAATTAAAAAGTTGCAAAAACCATCTCTAGATGGAAAAGAGAAACTGCTTAGCTACATACCATGTGTATTTTCCTTCTTCATCAGACATGGAAATGAAAACAGACATCAGTAAAAGGATAGGTAAGTTAGACATCCTTCAGGTGTTTGGTTTTGTTTGGTTTTTTTTCCACTTCTGTACATATCCACAGAATCTATTTTAATTTTATAACTCAATATACATTTTAAAGGTTTTATGTGAGGAAAAGAAAAATCACCTTTAGGTAGATGAACAAAACTCCAGGAATGGAAATTATTCTTCTTAAGAGATAAGAGTAAGAATTTCTTTCAATAAATGCCATAGCTGACTATCAGTTATGCATGAGAATACAGACAGACAAAAAAAATCCAGAGGAAAACATCCAGTCATTACAAGACCCTCCTTAACGTAGGTGTAACTAGAGAATTTGGAATAAACAAGCTGCAGCAGATAAAAACATATTTTGGCTCACTAGCATCTTGCTGTTATGGTAATTACTAAACACTCACCACCATATTACATCTAGTGAGTTCTTATCCACTCTTCTAAAAAAATCTTGAAATCTGAGCACAGCAGATAATTGATTTTAAGATGCTGCATTAAAATTTTAAGTCAGAAAACTGTCACATGCATGTTGAAGTGCTTAGAGTTTACTGTTAAGTAGCTGATTGCTCATCAAACTGCTGAAAAACATAAATAAAGACAGCTATGGCAAATTAATATATTGCTTAGTGATTTTAACTCACATATTTTCCTGGTTTTTATATTGGCAATGCAAAAAAAAAAAAAAGTACACTAGATGAGTGACTGCAACAAGGACTGTAGTAACAGATAAGTAGATTACTGCTAAGAGGAGAGTTTGTATACATCACATTTTGGGAGTGTAATAGAATTTTAAGTAGTAAGTATACAAATGTCTAGCCAAGCTGTAAGAATCTTGTTTTATTGCTACATTTAAAAGTTAGAGGAAATCCTGAAGGTGCTATTTCATTTATACAATGTAATAAATAAGTTTCTAGCAAGGTATTAAATATTAAAACGAAGATGACATTTTAAAAGAAAACTGATTCTGGAGTGGCATTCTTTGCACCTGGAAGAAAATATTAATAGAATATAAACTGAAATTAAGGAGAGAAAGACACAAAAATATTTAATTCAGAGATATGGTCTCAAAGCTTTAATTTTTGAAAGGCATATAGTTCAACAGTTCATAACAGGACTCTGTTGATTTCTATCCAATAAAGATTTGGTACATAAAGTTAAATACCAGGTTTTCATGGAAAAAAGAAAAATGCTTGTCTGTTCCTTTCATCTTGCTTTTACAGGCATTTGATGTTGATAATGAGTCTTATGTGAAGTACAACAAACAAATATGATAGCCGGCTCTTTCTAAACAAAGATAAAAATTGCGTCTCTTTCTGGGTTATGTGCTTTTTGAAACATATGCTTCAGGAATTCACGAGTTGTAGATGCCTCCTTGCTTGAAGGGTACCAGCAAGGGTAAATCCAGGGGGATGTGCGTGGGGCAGTTGTTGAAGATAGTGTTCAATAATCAGTTTTACAATGGCAAATGTGTCATATGTTGTTTTTTTTTTTCTAATTTCCAGTGCTTGTGGTTCTTTCTTAAGTGCTTTCAATATATAATGTTAACGAGTCATAAATAGACCACTGAGAGTGAACACATGGCCAGAGCATGGTCTTGTATTTTCTCTTCGAGTTCTGTCCTGAAACCATGACACAGGTAACAGAGGAGCAAAGGGAAACATGAGCATTACCTGTGACCTTGATTTTTTAACTCAAAAGATACTGGGGTTTAGTTTTCCTTTAATATATTCATTTATATTATATTATATTATATTATATTACATCACATCACATCACATCACATTATATTATATTATATTTTATGATTCTTCTGTGCCCCAGATAAAGCCCCAACATACGCAACACTCATGTTAAAAAAGGACCTGTGTGGTATTTTTAATAAGTATTTCCCAGAGATACATCATTTCCCTTAACAGGGCATGTTTTGTTCTCCTTTTCTAACTCATTATTGACCACATTTACAAGCTTGATGAGCGGGTCTGTGGGAATCTTACGAGGTTTAACCAGACCAAGTGCAAGGTGCTGCACCTGGGTTGGGACAACCCCTGATATCAAGAGAGGCTGGGGGATGAAAAAATCAGAGCAGCCCTGCCCAGAAGGAATTGGGGGTGCTGGTGGGTGAGAGGCTGGACACCACCCAGCACTGTGCACTCACAGCCCAGAAAGCCAAACGTGTCCTGGGCTGCATCCAAAGCAGCGTGGGCAGCAGGGTGAGGGAAGGGATTCTGCCCCTCTGCTCTGCTCTGGTGAGACCCCACCTGCAATGCCACATCCAGCTCTGGGAGCCCCAACATGAGAAGGACACGGAGCTGTTGGAGTGAGTCCAGAGGAGGACCATGAAGATGATCAGAGGGATGAAGCCCCTCTCCTGTGAGTACAGGCTGTGAGAGTTGGGGTTGTTGAACCCCATTAATTCCACAAGGTTTATTTCTCAAACTTGCCAAGGTCTCTCTGGATGGCATCCAGTCCCTCAGGTATGTCAACTGTACGACTCAGCTTGATGTCACCTCCAAACTTGCTGAGGGTGCTTTTAATCCCATTGCCTATGTCACTGATGAAGACATTAAACAGGACTGGTCCCAATACAGACCTCTGAGGGACAGTACTTGTGACTGATCTCCATCTGGACATTGAGGCAAAATATTCTTCTTATTTTGTTGGTTCTTCTGAGGTATTGGAAGCCCCAGATACACAATTTTCATCCAAAATTTCATTTTCTGAGCTGCAGCAGAAGATAACATTTCTCTGTTAAACACATTCCATCAATTACTCATCAAATAATCTCAGAAAACACTATTTAATTTGCTATTATGATTGGATGATCTATATGAAAAACTAATTTCACAGTATAATAGTTCTTTTAGTAAGACCCCTTCTGTTATTTTTAATCTTGTGGGTATTGCAGGGGTGTTCATCATTTCTTAGCAACAACATTTATTTTTTTCCTTTCTGGGAATCATTTCATTTTTGCTCTCATTCTAGCTGACCACAACCACTGATACTTTTGAAGCCCTGTAGTAGTTATAACTGTATCCCTCTTAATTAATGAAAAAAGTAGTCTAAATCCTCAATCCTCTTCTTTATTTTTAATGAACCCTGAGTTTAGATAAATTATTATCTTTGCAAAGAGACATATTTTTCATTAATAATAACTGGAGTGTATATATTTGCAATTCTGTAGGTTAACCATTTTTGAAAAATTTTTCAAATATACTTATTTTGCATTTTTCTGCAAAGCAATTTGATGTAGTATTATTGCAGCACAATAGAACATGCTGAAGGATTCTGATGGATTTTTTTTTTGGTTTTTTCTTTTTCATAAAAATATATTACTTTCAACTGAATTCAACCTTGAGAACAAAATACAGCCACTAGTTACTCTATCTAGTCTCCTTTTCTAAAAAAAGTTTAATTGATTTAGGCCTGCAATTTTATATTAAACAATAAAAGATGTGAAATTTGGGATTTCAGGAGTAAAAGTGAGCAAGACACTTTCATTCTGCAGTAGAAACAAGTAATCTGGAAGATAACTCCACAATTCATACAGCAAATTATATATAATTTTAACAGTAATTTGGATATCTTGAAAAACATTAAAAATTTCCTGCAGTATAATTTAGGGTGTGCAGTTTACCATAGAAAAAGGAACAGGCAGTTCTAATAATCAGTGTCATCACAACTGAATAGCCTTCAGCAAGTCTGAACAATGTAATTCTGCAATTTTCTGTTTGGGTACAGTTCTCAGACTAAATCTGACAACTTTTAATAACAATAATATCCCTTTAAAGAAATTCCCAGCAGAGATAATTCAAACCTGTATTTTTTGTGGAACTCAAGTCAATAAATCCTGATAGCATGGCTTGCAATTATCTTCAGTGAGCTAAAAAATGTTTCCCCCTGAGAACAAAGTATCTTTCCACTTTGTTAACAAACACCACTATTTTTCCCCAAAGAATAAAAAAGAACAGAAGCCATGACATTCCATACATTTGTGAATATCAGAATATCTGAAGTGGTACTAAAAATGTGCAATTTTTAATTAAATCTATGTCATTTTACAAAAGAATTGCTATTGATTTATAGAACATCAGGTTTGAACATTCTTCCATTTGACTAATGAAAGACCATAAGTTCAAATTGTGCTTAGGAAGCTTTGTTTAGATACAATCACATAATTCCAGTTGAAAAATTTCAGCATCAAGACTCTTAGCTTTACACTTACATAATCAATTTTCAAAAGAACTTAGGAAAGCATAAATTCCTTTGCTCATGAGACAAGGATCCAAATCTGATACTGCTATTTTGCCTGGTTCTTGGAATAACTGTTGTCACCATTCTGGGTAATTCCACACTCAGATATTATTGACCCTTAAATTGTCACATAATGTAAGTCTGGGTTTTGCTTCGAGGTTTCATGATTTTCTAGGATTTTCTGATTTCTTTTTTTTCCAGGAATGGATAGTGTTTTTTGCTATAGTGAAACAAGCAAGTAATTTAAGATCCATACAGACAATAAAGAATTGTTTATTTCACAGTACTACAATGGTAAGTTGAATGAAGTGATCCATGTAGGAAAAGGAATATTATTTTTCATATTAAAAAGTCAGCTGGGAAGTTCAAACCCAGTGTGATATCTCCAAAAACCCAAAATTCTTCTGTTGCACTTTAACAAGAATTGCCAAGAGCCTAATTAAATTTTTACAAAATATTACACTCCATCTTGAGGGTGGAAATTGTTGTTGCTCTTATTTTCTTTCTGGTGTAAATATGCAGCTTTTCTCTTTGCTAAGGAATTGAAGAAGCTTTGCTGGAAACATCAAACTTAAAGACATAGCCTAGACATTTTCAATTTGACTTCTCTTTTTATTCCAGAATTTATTTATCTGCCATTAAAATCCAAGCGGTGATGCCAAAGCCTTCTTCTCTATCATGAGACACAACTATAACAGCCATATTCCAAGAAGTTAACATTAGAATGAAAACTTGTTATAAAATGGCATGTTACAAAGGGGTAGAGGTTAAAACTGAGATCCCTCCTGTTCTAGGAGAATTTTTTTTCTATCCTTTTACATGAACCCTATAATTGATTAGGAAACTAATAGGCAAGTAATGCAGAAATGACACTAAATAGTACTGTGAAATCATAGTCTAACATCTCCAAATGTAATCCAACAAAATTTGCTGTTGTCAGACATAAAGATATTTGCTTCAGGATTTCCAAGAGAATCTATGATTTTACAGCGGAATAACCAGGTAAACACATAAACCATTAAGAAAAACAGCCAATCATATGCTGAACATTTTTCATAAACAAGAACTTTCAAAAGTCTTCTTACACCATATGTCCTATTAAGTTCATCAATATGAAAATTGCCTGTCATTTCAAATTAACAGGAGATTTAACTGGCTGCAGCAGTATTAAGCTGTAACTATGTTGAAGCAAACAATAATAAACTTGCATTATATTTGAAATTCAGACATTTACACAGGACTCAATTTAATTAATGTAGTATAGGTGAAATATGAAATATTCAAACAGAAGATACCTATTCATAAAAAGAAATGCCTGTCACAAATCAAAAGATTATGAAAGAATAAATATGTAAATGAAAATTGATTGCTGTGGGAAATCTTGATGCAGTGGACAATAATACAGCAGAATAAGAAACTAAAGGGACATTGCAACACATACATATAATTGATACAAGAAGTTCAGATTCTTATCTTTCACTTGAAAGAACAGTATGAAATTTAAAAGATCAGTAGAGCAGTAGGTCAAAGTAGGTTAAATTTGAAGAATACATAATATCACATGTCTAAGTTTATATGGGTAAGAATTAAAAGTTAATCATATGAGCACACTTGTAAGACTATTCTATCAACCTCATATTAAGAAAATTAAATATTCTTCTTTGGAGACACAAAGTAAACAAAGCTTAATAAATGTGAATTTCACACTGAACTGAAAGAGACAGCCATGGATCACAAAAAGACACAGAAAAAGAAAACAATGGGATTTCAAGGGCTTCAGCTTCATAGAGCACTTCAGAGTATTCACCCTGATGAGCCAAAGCTGATTGAGCTTTTAAGATGTCACATCCAGAGGGTGCAAAGCACTGCAGTCAGAGAGGTAAACCTCTGTCTCCACCCTGAGTGGGAACCCAGTCAGCTCTTTCAGAGTCCTTCCTTGTAGAAGTACAAGCAACTGTCTTAGCAGGAAGTGCCTTGTTTTTCTTCAGCTTTCTCCTGAGTATATGAACTGGGGCTTTTGTAAGTATGCACAAATACTTCTTGCATGATTCTGCCTCTTGAGATTCACTTAGGAGCCATTTAATTTTCTACCTCCCTAAAACAGTAGGGTACTATTTTATCAGGCTTTCACACTATTTACTCTGAGATTTCACTGAATTTCTATTTATAATTCAGATAGTGCAAGACCTTTCTTTTCAAACCAAAAAATCCTACAAGAAACAAACTGGTCTTTTACTAAACAAAATGAAAAGAAGAAGCAAAGTCTTATCTTGGGTAATTGTGTTCCAAGAAAATACGAAGAACACAGTAAGCCTGTGAAATGTGTTCAATTCTGCAACCAAAGAGCATCTAGAATGAGAATATGAGAGTGTTTATGATATCAGCAGAGTGCATATAAATACCAGATATTGGAAAACTTTGTAATATTAAGTGATGTACTTTGCAAGGATATATGTCAGAGTAAGGGACCTGAAAAGCAATGGGGTTTGTTGTTCTTTAACCAATAGAGAAGAAAAACTGTATTATAATATCTTGTGGTTTAAAACTTGATATGTTATTTTAGTTGAGGTTTCAAGATTTTTTCTATTTTAAATTTATGTTAATTTCATGCAGGATTACAGTTGTCCAGATTAAAATACCCCTTTCTTTCTAAAGACTAGAGTACTCCTTAACCTATGATATTTCCACTTGTTTTCATCTCAATTGAAGCAGCAACTGCAATAGTGTTAAAACTGATGCTTGTAGTTCCAAAAGTGCCACCAGAAGCAAGAGACTGAGGCTACAGGGGTAAAAAAACATAGCCTAGACAGAAATTATATCTTAATTTAAAATGCTAAAATATCCTCCTGCTTTTGTGGAGTATCTTAGTGTAGTGGTTTGGTCCAAAATACTCATTACTGTTTATCTGCTGTGAGATAAGAATTAGGAGAAATGCAAAGCAGGCACCAAACTTGAAAGAATATAAAGAAATTTATTAACAGACCTAAAAGAGGAAAAAAAAAATTATACCACCTTCAGAACTCTCCTCCTCCCCCCACCTTCCTCCCTTCTCCCACTGACAATGTAAAAAGACAACCCTTAAGATGTTCAGTCTGTTTACCACTTCCATAATAACCTTGTTCAGTCCATTTAGAAAGAGAAGTCTCTTCTTGCTCATGCTATGAAAACATTATCACAACGAGACAGCCGCCCACTTCCAAATATTGTTCAGTCCATTTAGGAAGAGGAGTCTCTCTGCTCACATGTGAGTCCCTTCCCCCGACTTGCAGCTTTTCCCGCAACTGCTTTCGAGGGTCCACTCTTGAAGTTTTTTGGGGTACAATTTTAAGGTTGAGCCATTCAGGAACAAAAACAGAGGCCCTTCTCCTTCCCTGGGAGCAAAGGGTCTGCATCATCTTCATCGTTAGGACTATCTCTGGGAGCATCTCTAGGAACTGAGGTTTCTCCTTTCCCATTTGGAGCAAAAATCCTCATCTGGTTCATCTCTCCCTGTCCAAACTTCTCATGAAATTACAGCTGCTTCAGCATCTGCCTATCTCGGCGCAGGTGCTTTTGCTTACGAGTTGAACACTCCACCCCCCATATCTTCATGAAATTATAACAGGATACTCTGATATATCATAGCTTCACAACAGAATTTCAGCTTTAAGCATCTTCTCTCTCTCTTCCCTCAGGTTTTCAGCTCTTCACAGCACTAAAAGGGTTAATCTCACCTCGGCCTTGCAGCTTTGCAGCTGGAATGTTGAATTTTTCTTATCGCAGTGGAGAGGGGGGAGAGCCGAGCCGCTCCGGCTGCCCACGGCAAGGCAGTGGGGGGGGTTCCACGGGTGGAACAGGGCCCATCGGCTCCAGGATGGCCATGGCCCGGCCCGGCCTGGCCCGAGCAGGGCCTGGGCCAGGCCCGCTGGCCCCCGCACGGGGCCTGCAGCCACCTGTCCCAGCACTGGAAACGAGAGAGAGCCTGGGGGGGAGTTTGTCTATTCTTAAATGTGGATCACAGAGGTGGTCACAACTTTAAGTGGCTTAGAGAATTGTCCATATTCAAACTGGCCACTGATAGGTTCTATCAGTTCCCAGAGGAAACTGTAAGCACCCCTTAGCAAGGACGTCCCTTCTGGGACTATGCTTGCTAACCTATGACACTTAGAAACAAAATTAATTTGTGAACATCTGTTATCTGCAGGACAGAATATGAGTTTTGGTCAGAATGTATTTCATTTTAATATTTATTATGTGTTATTTAGCACAAGCTGACTCTTTAGGAAATGAGCTGTGTTACAGCATTGATTTTAAGGTAGATGTTTTATTTCTTTATGTTCTATGAATAAATGAAAACTATGATCTTATTCAGAATTACAAGAATTGAAAATGTAGTGGTGTGCTTTTCAAGTCATGGATCACTTAAAATACTGGAGGCTGCTTTAAACTAAGTTCTTCATCAAAGTACTCAAGGTGCCTAAATATCTAGTCAGTCTGAAAAAAAACTTACTAGATGTGTCCCAATCTTTGGAAGGGTGTTCTACAGGATTTACTTCTTCTGAAGAAAAATTTAACTTGTTTGATTGTTGTAGATGCAAAAAGACTTAAATGTTAGAGAACTTCGATATAATACTACTAAATCTCAGTTAACTTTGTAAGACAACACTGGAAGGTAAAACCAATCAGGATACATTTTCTTAGGTCTGTCAGTGTGAACTAATGAGTTTCTGCAGGTGGCTTCTATTAGTCCATCAGAAAAAGTCAGATAATTTAATAGTATATGGAAACAAAATGGATTAATTCAAACTTTCCATGAAAATAGAGTATTCCTTTCTCATTAAGCAGTGTCAGCAGATTCTTTTGAACAGGAGTCAGTACTGATATGAATTCACCCAGGTAAACTAATTTTGTTACATTCTGAGCAGAGAATGCTAGCATGAAATTAACCATGTAATTAACAAACATAGCACTTTGCAGAATCAAAGAGCTTTTTAAGAGGATCTATTATTTTATTTTTCTGCTTGTTTGTACCTTTACACTCGAAAATTAACATGATTATACAAAAAGCACAGCCTCATTAGTCCCCTCAGGGAATTAATTAACCTATTTTATCTAGGAAACCGCAGCAACCCTCATAAGTTATGAGTTGCTGTGTTTAATACTGCCATGTAAGTCCAACAAATGTAATGAATGATTAAGTCTTGGAAAATGAAGTAACACATTTATCTTCTGTCTGAATGAAAGGAGAGACTACAGAAAGTAAAAAGTGTTTCCTTTCAAAGGATGAGATGCATGAAGGTATATAATTTCCTTTGCATATATTATGAAGAGTTTAACAGAATTTTATTACTTAACTCCAGCTCTTGTCACTTTCATAAATCAGTAATCTAAATTCATGAAAAGATGACTGATTTACCCATGATTTAAAAGCTTTGGAGTACAACTGAAAAGCTAATAATTTTGCAATATCAATTTTGTGTTCTTCCCAGAATGTTTGACCTCACTGAAGGCAGAGCTTAAGTAGGTAACAAAGTGTGAACAAACAGTCCATGCAGAACTGTTCTTTGGCCAGTGTAACATACTGCAGAATCCCTTTTTTTTCCCTGGGCAAAATAGATTATGATAAGGCAGTGTTATTCAGAAAAAGTTTGGGTAAGCTTAGCAGCAGATAAGATGAATCATAAATCTTTAGTTTCTTGCAGTGTGAAGTCCAAATTATGAAACCTCAAACCAGAAGCAAAATAGTCACAGCAGCATAAAGATGTACCTTCTAGTATTTAGTACTAGTAGCCTCCTGCCAATGATGTACTGTGCCAGAGTCCTTCGCTTGGCATTGACTCAGATGTCACTACTCTGTGCTTCTCCTTGCTACCATAGAGGAATGACTGAAAGCAGCAGAGCTTATCCAGGCTGACAGCACAAATGCTGAAAGAAGTGTGGATCAAAAATAAAACAGAGAAACGAAGAACTGAGACAGAAGACTTCGCTGGCTTGTGAGCAAATGGTTGTGGAGGGACAAATGCGTGTAGAGAAGAAATGGAAAGGTTTCCAAGCATCAGAGCAGCAAGCTGCACAGTTGTACTCCCAATTCAAAAATCAAACTTTAGCCAAGAGCTCATTACAGACAAGATGTCTACTGGGAGCTGTCACCCTTTGACAACTGATGACGAGAGTACAGTTATTAAGTCAGTTGGCATATATAAATCTCCAGAAACTTCTACTAGTTTATCAGGTCCATGCTACAGGGAGCTCTTATTGTCTTCTTTACAGTAGTTCTATGAAATAATGAACTCAGTTTCAATCCAATGCTTTCACAGCAATTTTTGGTGTCCATTTCTAAAGGCGTATAAGGATGAAATGTGCATAAATATTCTATGACTGAATTCAAGGTGAAGAACTATGACTCTTGGCTCAGGCTAGCACAAATATCATCATATTTACAAGCAATTCATGATCACCCATCAAACAGCTCAACTCCTTTTCTTCAAGGTTTACTAGAATGGCATCATACAGACCTGACAGTATATGGTCATAGTACAAGCAAATTGTGACATAAAGTTATTCCATTCTGAGGCTGGATTATTTTTATAATTTTTCAATACCATAGCTCCAGTATATTTAGCCAAGTACAGGAAACCAAACACTCAAACACTTCAGCTACATGGAAAAATAAAATCATTGAATCTTTAAACTGCATTACAATCTTGTTTGAACTTCCACTAAGAGTTAAAATGGTGTTTAGGTTTATTTACATACAATGCCACTCAGTGTGGACAAAATTTGAACCTCTTTACTTCTTCTTAGAAGCATCCATTCATGAATTAGTTGTTCAGCTAATCTACTTTAAATTCGTACACAAATAATTTGAGTTAAAACTCTTCATACTGTTTAATTTTACATACAAATATTTTTCTTTATTTCTTTCATAAATCTAAAAAACAAGCTAACCACCATTCTATAACTGTATTTCATAAGCTCATATACACATTTATATCAAACTTCATTTTTCCTCTTCTAAGAAAAACATCTCATGTAATAAAATATAATTTCTTCAATACAAATGAATAGCACTTACTACAGTAACTTTATATATGAATAAACCTCATGGACTACTAGAACTGATATATTACCTGTAAAATTACTTTAAGTGTTCTGAACTCACCTTTAATAGTATTTTCAGGATTGCAGACATCTGAAAGAAATTATGTATTCAGTTTCTTTTCTGTAGTTAGTATGCTTCAGTGCTGCAACCAAAAACTCAGTTTTGATCCCTAAATTAGTTTGGATTTCTGAAGGTGAATTTTCACAGAGAAGAATCCAGCAGTAAGTGTGGCAGAGATAGCTATTTACAAATGGAGAAATGAGCCCAAAATAGTGCTAGCAATTAAAGCTCCATTAGCTGGAAACTTGTCATGCCGTCATCATTAGAGAGTTTATAAAAACAGTAAAGAAAATTCTGTGACTCAGAGCCCCATTGGTGTTGGCTTTACACAGTAGCCTGAGGTAGCATTTGCTCAGACACAACCCTTTTCTGCAAAGAACAAAAAATGCAATAACCTCCCAACAAGAGTGATGACCTCTTCGAGGGTAGACTTATTTGTTCACCATGGAGATGGCAAAAATAGCACCAACTACTTTGTCCTGTTGCAGAAAGTTTTCAGTTTAGTCACAGCAACTGCAGCAGTAATCACAAGATCATGTAAATGGCATTTATCTGAATTATCTGCTAAATGATATATCTAGATTATCTAATAAGCTACTTAAAAAACAAGCAAATAAAAAGTAGACATGTATGTAAAAATCAAATATCAAGCATTCAGAAAAAAATGTTCTTATGAATAACTACAATTGAATTTAGTATCTATCTCTTCCAATAGAAAATTAAAGGCAAATTTGGCTTTGAGTAGCAGGTTTGCTGGTAATAAGAAATAAAAAGAGGAATAATAAAAAAAAAAAAAAAAAAAAAAAAAAAGGAAAGCCTTACTTAAACCTTCCCTAGTGAGGACTCTGCCCCAGTAACTGATTCATACTGCTCTACATTGATGTTTTCTCCTATTACAACTCTTTTGGGAGACTGTTTAGCATGAGAGTGGGTGGCGATATGCAGCACTTTTCCCTTTTTGATTCCCTTAAGACTAGGGAAAACTTAGAGTCTCTTTGATCAGTCTTGATTCACGTCCAAGTGACAGCCCTCTATCATTCAGAATTCATTCATTTATATCACACCTTCATCTTCCCACTGACGTTAATACCTGCACATTAACATTCAAGAAAACTAACCTGATAAATGCACAGGCTTTGTGTATGCCACATTAGAAATTTGACAAATGTTAAATTCACTCACATAAAACTGCTAAGGACTTTCTAAAGGAAAACTCAAATTAATACGAATTCCAGTTACTGAACCAGCAAACCCTTGAATCTTTTGGTAGGTCAATGTGTTGCAGCAAGTGATGCATTCACTCAAAAGGCTTCCTACATCTGTACCAATTCTGAGATGCAAGGAGTTCCTGGAAGTGCAGAAGATAATGATCATAAATAATGATGATTCACTAATCTCCACTATGAATAACAACAAGTTTTAACAAAAAAAAAAAGACATCAGTAGAATTCCAATAGAATATAATTCTTCACAGTGACATAGGTCAAGCACAGGAAGGGGTTGCTGTGAGAGGCTCTGAAACCTCTGCCCAGGAGTATTTTCAAAGCTCAGCTGGATGACACCTTGCATGATTGATCCAACTGTGAAGCTAGCCCTGGTTTGAGCAGGGGATTGGTAAAGATGACCTGCTGAGATCTCACTCACCTTTTTTCTTACTTTGAGTCCTATGATCTACTTTTCTACTGAAAAATACTGAACAAGTTTTAAAATAAAATAAAGCAATAAATCGAACAAATGAACTCTATGTGGAAAAGTATGTATGTGTGCAAAGCAAAAATTTTCATTCTTAATTTACAATGGAAAAAGCGTGTTTTAATACCAAAAATAGCCCCATTGATAACAGCTATATCTGAAATAGAAGTTTGAATAACTACAAACAGAAAAGAATTGTATGTACTGCTGCAAAAGTTGAAATGGTGAGCATGAAACAGCAAGAATTCAGAAATCCATTCCTATTCAATATATGAAGAAAGAAAGTAAATCTAGCTGAATAGATACTTCTGTAAGGGGCGAGTGGAGGAATATGCACATGTTGCAAACTTCTTCATAGAACTGAGCTTGTGAATGAAAACATGGAAATTGAATGAATATATATTATTAAAAACATGAACAGAATTAAGGCCAAAGGCAACACTTCACTAAAAAAAATTACATTTCACTGAAGTGGTGAATGATGGAAAGAATCCCATGGACTATGTCAAACTGGGAAAAATATGAAATTTAAATAAATTATGGGAGGCAAATGAAGAATTATATAAGAAAAAAGTCTCAGACTTTCTGTTTTCTCTGTTACTCAAAGATTTCCTTTTCACAAACATTTCTCCAAAAGGGTCAGAGCATTTGCTGAAAGAGCAGTACCAAGCTTCTCTTCATCAACTCACCAGGATGTTGAGCATCAACTGATACAAGTGTCAGAGCCTGACCAGAAGAGGAACATATATGTCATTTAGAAAATAAACAGAATGGGAAAAGATATCAACATCAGTTAACAAGAGTATGGATGAATACCTGTTCTTGAAGCACTGGAAGTTAGATAGCACTTATTCTAACTGCAGATTAGGCCATTTCTCTGTCTCTCAATAGGTATGCATTTACCTTTGCTTGAAGTATACGTGTAATCCAGCCCTACCACACTTCAGTATGCATCAGCACCTTCCTCCCTACACCTTGCTTTCCCAGGCTATCCAGAACTAGCTGGAGGCAGAGGTTGAAAAGATATTTAGGCCAACTCGGTTTATGTTGCATGTGTTATTTAATTCATCTGATGTATGCTCAGGGCAATGGTTGTGTTTCAGGTGTCTTGACCTAATAAATTTTTAGGTAGGCTTAGCCTTGGCCTACAGTTTCAGCAAAAATTTATGCGGTATGTGAAAAAGAAATCCAATCAAGTGCATCCACCTCTTAAATCTACACAGCCTTATTAAGGCTTTATTGTTTAATTTTATAAGCTGCAGATTATTGTCAATAATCTTGAACAGTCCTTAGACATTCATGACTAAACATCTCTTAAGACGTTAGTTGATTGCTACCAATCAGCAAGTTTGCAAGGGTTATGGTTTCAAAATTTAGAATAGGAATATTAAACTCTTTCATGAGATTTATAATTACAGAGGTGAAGTAAGCCTCCTACCTAAGTGGCTTTTTATTAGAACTTTTAAAAAAACCCTCACAACACAGTAGTAAGATTATCATGTATTGCTTTTAACTCAGAATAACCACCACACTGAGAAAATAATTATGTGGTGTTCTGCTCTTTTGCAGTATTATCGTCTTTCATTATATGTACTGAATATTGCACTGAATGTAAGGGGAGTGGTTTTATTTCGGGGTTTGCAGGGTTTGGGTGAGTTTTTTTCTCTTACCATACCTGTAATGCATATATATATTAAGCAATTATTCTTTGGATTTTTTTATTTTCCACCTCCAAAGTACAGACAAGCAGAAGTCATAAACAATTCACTAACAGGAACAAAACATAGATACTTTAGGCTAGTGTTTGCAGAACGGGTATCTCTCATAAGTTGTTTCCAGGATTAACATGTAGGCCTTGATATTTTGCTCTTTCTCTATTTTTCATATGTCTTATTCTCACTGGTTGTATATTTGATTACAATTTTAGGCATTCAGTTCAGCCAGTAGAGCTGCATCTTACTCATATCATAAATCTGACACAAACAGGACCATTAGCTACAGAAGAATTAGGAATAAATCCTCTTCTTCTGGACAGCATGTGGCTCTTTGAATAACAGGCAGGTCCTTTATCTCTCTAAAACCTTGTGCTTTACATGATACGTACATTTCAATTTTAGCAAAGAAAGAAAGCAGGAGTCTTCTTGCACATTATACAGTCTTCTATTATCTTCAAAGCTGATCTAATTTATCCATTATAAGTGAAGCAGAAAAACATGACATCTGATGGTCTAATTAATATAATCACTTCCTAATAGCATGGGTTTTCAAGTTCAGAGTTTACTTTCATCATCCTTTCTGCAAATAAATTTGATAGATCAAATGTTGACATGAATCCACAGAAATGGTGATCTAACCAAAGCCTTTTTAGCAAGTCATGAATTTTCTGCTTGAAATCTAATCTTGGAGAAAAAAAACCTGCATTTTTTCCCTTTTTCAGGATGTGAGTTGAAAGAAAAATGAAGCAAACATATAAGGAACTGCAGTTATGGTTTCCAGCTGTCATTTTTCACCACTTGGTGCTGTGCATTAAGTGAAAAACTATGAAATAGCCTCTTACAAAACAGAGGAACTGTATTATTATTCATTTCAAATAGTCTTTAATAGAAATAGTTGTACTCAATTTCTAGTATGGTAATGTTGTAGCCAGCCTTTCAAATTATATTGGACACAAACTTTACATGTTAGATGTATCTTGGATCCCTAATCATCTTCTGAAACTTAGCTACACCACATTTCCAACTGTTCCCAGGCTTATCCAAGCAAAGTATTTTGAATAAATACATTCCAGTAACTGAGGAAATTCTGAGGACAACATTTACTTTGTTAACCATGTATTCCTTTGACTGTCCAAACTCATTTTACTCAAAAAGATCCACACTGTATTCAAGCAGTGACTGTCACAAAATTAGACTTTAATGAAACTAATACTAAATTATTTTATTCCAAGCAAGGAAATATGTTTATTCTAACTAACCCTCTGTCATTGTTTAATCCTAGACAGCAACTAGGTCCCACAGAGCCACTTGTTCACTCCCCAAGCCCAGCATCCACTGATTATGTATTCCTAAGATTGTCTATGTGATGTCCATGCCTTATAATATTACAATAACAAGATTTGCAGTTAGTGAACACTGCCTATCTTCGAGCTATTATTATGGCAGTCTCAAATTACTGTGTAATAATGCACAATGCCAAGGAGAGAAGAGGGTGGGCAGACCATGTTTCATGATTGATGCCGCCTATTCTGAAAATCACTGCCTCAGTTCTTCATTTTTGTCCTTCTTCAAGGACTACAAATGAGCATAACAAGGCAGGTTTTTGCACAGAGCTTCTTAAAATAGTTGTTATTAAGGCCAGATTAACAGGGAGAAAAAGTATGTTAACATGACTCTCTACAGAGAGAGTCTACTCTCTGAAACATATCCTGGAGTTTACTCTCGGTCACAGCTCTGCCTGCACTCTCAGGACACATCTATTTGAAATGTCTTCATCGTCTTGACAATCAGATACACAGAGCTGTAGTCCTAAATGGGTGAAGACACTTCCTCACCTACAATAATCTATTTCTCAAATTTTGATGGTTCATGCTCCTTCCTTTTCCGCAATGGTTTTCATTGCCACAAGAAGTTAAATACATATTCTCCAACTTTTCTCAAGTCTGAAATTCTGTGTGTTTACAGTTCTTCTCAAGACTTTTGATTGTATGTTTTATACAATATTTTTATGAAATCATAAACTATTCATAGATTCCTCTAGTCCTTAATCTCCAGAGTAAAGTCAGATTTTGCAAGAAGATACATGCAGCTCTTTTGACTCCACATATAATGCATATCATAGCACAAAGAATGAGTTCCTTAGTTGAGAGAGACTAAATTTGATGTGTCTTGGGCACTCCTCCTCTTTTTAACTATTGTCATATGAAAATACAATACTTTTCAGCCTTGAGGAGAGATGACTGAGGGGGAACCTCATCATGTGTATAAATATCTAAAGCAGGGGTATCAAGAGGATGAATCCAGGCTCTTCTCAGTGCTGCTGACCAATAGAACAAGAGGCAATGGGCAGAAACAGATTCACAGGAAGTTCCACCTGAACATGAGGAAGAACTTTACTGTGTAAGTGACCGAGCACTGGAAAAGAATCCCCAGGGAGGTTGTGGAGTCTCCCTCACTGGAGATATTCAAGAACCATCTGGATGTATTTCAGTGCAATGTGCTCTAAGATGACCCTGTCTGAGCACGGAGGTTGGACCAGATGCCCACGGTAGTCCCTCCCAACCACAAGCAGGGAGGTTGACCAATTCTGTGATTCTGTGACTGTCTATACAGTGTGTCCATTCACAAGAGCAGACATTTACAAAGGATGCATTAATACTTTACTTGCTTGAAGAAAATAGATTTTGTACAGCACTGTGTGCTAATATCCAGATTTTCTTAACTTTGGACAGCAACATATGTACTTGCCTCTTGAGCAGTGAACAATGATGCTTTATATTAGTAACCTGGATGGCAATAAAAAAGTATTCCCAACATATGTTTGTTGTACATACGTGAGGATGATTGCCATAGGGACAGCCTGCAGGAAAATCAGAACAACCTTATTTATTCCAACAAAGAGCAGTTTAAAACAAAGAATTCTCATTATCGTGCTGATATTGCAATATTTTTTTATATCTGATGAAACTCTGGTTTCTCTTTCTTTTTCAAATTGCTCTTTTTTCAAACCTCAGCCACATAGTCTGGATTTCCTGTTGTCATGCAGGTCTCATATATACAACTTACTTTTCTGAAGTGTGAAACTCTTCCCTTCATTCTGATGGGCTTCAAAATTTTGGTTTTGCCACCTTATTGTTTAAGAAACTCCCATCCCGCCACTACATTTGGTTTTGTCACAAGAAAGAGACAAAGACCAGAAGAATATTTTTTTACTTTTCTATACTGTCTTTTATCCAGTAGCATCCCATTGCACTGAGTCGCTACTATATGCTCAATATTGATGGTATATAAAGAAATAGCATTACTTTATTGCTAGATAACACAGGTAAAAAGCTGTGCAGTGTCTAATTACCTAAAGCAGAAAAGGAAGAACATCAGTCCTAAAAAGTAGGACCCAGGCAGACTAATGGGGAAGAATGATGGTTAAAAAACCCCTAAAAGTTAATATTTTTAAGGAAACGAGTGATCACGATATAAAATTGTAGATACAAACATGCTGCTAGCAAGGATTTTCTTGCTATTTTCTAAGTCAGTGAGAGACTTTTCTCTTGCACAGAAGAGGTAGCAGGGAATGTAAACAACCAAGCCACCTGCAACCTTGAAAAGTCTTGTTTATGGTATAGTAGAAAAATATTTTGACAATGGATGTTTTAGGATTTTGGCCAATCACCCCCAAGGGGTGGCTGGTCCTTTGCCCAATTAGACTATGAAGAAAAAAGTCTATAAAAGAGTTTGTAAAATAGTTAAATAAATCAATCTTGCTGCACAATTCCTGCCTGCTGGATCTTCTCTCCTCCTCCTCCCTGTGGCTGCAGGACACGGTGATATACCCTAGGGCCCAGGCCTGCGGTAATATAAAATAAAAGAACAACAATCAAAGATGCTGATACATAATGCAATCTGGTCTGTTCTTCAAACAGCTATTCTTGAGTATGGTAGACAAGTATTGCCAGTCTATGAGGTTGATTTGAAAAGAAAACACATTCAGAGAGACAAGAAATCATTTACTGTAGTTTTCAAGAAAGCAAATAATTCTGTTATTTATACAAGACCTGACATTTCTGCAAGATTGGTTGCTTTTAGACTGATGATCAGAACTACACCTGAGCACTTACAAATACATAAAAAAAACCCAAATAAAACAAGCTAACTTTAAATGTTTTATTTACTGCATTATCTATTCCTATACAAAGGGTATATACAAATTATTAAAAAAACCCAAGAAACATTATGTTATTTGTATTGCCTAAGTTCCCTACATTTACAAATTATTAAAATGCCCAGTGACAGCCTTTGGTTACAAAAATATATCAAAAATACTGATCCATAAATAATTTTCATTCTGGGAATAACTTGGGATATAGAATGAAACTTTTCTATGTTCTACATAATATTAAAAGCAACAAACAAACAAACAAACAAACCTTAGAATTTTTTTACAGAAATCACTAGTGAAATGATCACTGAAAAAAAATATTCTACCCAAATATCTGAACTTCAGACTAATATGAACATGTACTAAGCAGAATTTCTACTTCCTTCAAAATTTCACAAACTGCTGCATCACTCACAGGTTACGTTTGTTTATCTGATCTGTAACATGTCATCTGGATATAGGTGAAGCAACTGATTCAAAACACCCTACAGTTCTCCTTTTCAGTTGCAAGAAATAATATCTCAAAGGAGAAAGGAATTTTCCCTGCATTATTGTTTGCAGCTGTGGCTACACTATACATGTAATATATTAGTCAATAAGTAGATTATAGTCATAGTGAAGTTTTTTAGCATAGAAACTGTGACCATAATGTTTTTAGACTATTTGAATGCTACTGTCAGTAGCACAAGTAAAATTTGTTTTCAAACCATTTGCATAAAAAACCAGAAGACCATACTGTCACCTTGGTCTGCATATATAAGGCAATTTTAAAATATTTCTCTCTTTTTCATTTAACTTTAGTTTTATTCCACAAGAATATTTCATGAAAGGGAAATAATGGAGAAAACTCTGTCAAATAAAGCAAGGTAGATAGCTGTTACTTATTGACAATATTGACTGCAAGTAAGCCAGACTTATTTATCCAGTCAAAAGCTGAATTTCAAACCATAAAAGCTACAGTATCCTGCAATTGAACTGAGGGAAAATATGTATTCAAGCAAAATATAATTGACATGGATCATTTAGCAACAGAGAGTTACAGCACTTCAATTTGCAGAAAGGAAAAGGACCTTGATTCTCAACACAGCAAGGCACTAAAAGAGCTTTACTTAGGGGTCAGGAGGCACAGAGGTCCTTGACAGTTCAAGTGACTTTTTTTTTTATCCCTACTTCTGCTCATCAACTCATCTAGAAGATGCTTTTCTTCCTCATCTCCGATAATGGAAAGAAAAGCACATTGCTCTCAGAACAAAAACTACAACCACAAAGCTTGAACACGTAAGAGTGACCTGGAGAAGAGGCTTGGTAATTAACATGAGTATGCTGATGGTTCATGGCGTGAGAATCTACTAGTAAACATAAAATGACAGAAACTAATGGCATAAGTCATGTTTTGACGGTATAAATGAGGAAGCATGGAATGTCCACTGTCTTGTATCACGGATAGTACAAGAAAATGGACTAATTACCTGTTCTTTAGAAAAAAAAGAATAACTGCAAGAGTTTGTGGAGCTCATTAAATGCTAGGTGATCCCCAGGAAGTCTTGACTGGTTTACAAAACTTTTGAATTCCTTAAATGTGTGTACACTAAGGAAGAGAAAGCAAACTGAGACTGGATAGATAAATTCAAGCCTATTTTTTTCTCTCTTGATGATTATTATGGGGGGGAAGGAAGTGGTGGGGTTTTTTTATTTTCTTTTATTTTTCTATGCCTGCATTTGTGAGGGCAGCCAATGTTTAAGACCACCGCTAATGACCAGTGCTAATGACAAGTGCTACCTGCTAATGACATTGCAACAGCCTGTTACAACTGCAGTATTAGTGAGTTTTCCTTACTTTTGAAGGCATTTGATGTCTCCCTTGTGTGTTACCATTAATCCTGAATATTTGGAGTAATTCATAGCTCAGACCATATATTTAGATTTTTTAAAGTGCTTTCTGGACCTTAGCGGGTTCTTCTCACCTTGGAGGCTTCTGGTATGCTAAAGACAAATGGAAGTTTGGGAAAAGGGTAGCAGTCAGAGTCTGAGCCCAAGCCCATGGCCTCGTTTAAATTTGGTTGCAAACCTGGTCCCTGACCAGGTCTAACCTTGGGTCTTTCAAGGTTCTGGTATTCTCCCACTTGTCAGTTAGTCCTCTTTAAAGTATGCTAGTGAGGCATCACCACAAGATCTCACAGAAAAGAGTTAGGAAGACTTAGGAATGGAGTTTAAGAACATCCTTAAGAAGTACAACGTGTTTAAGAACTACAGTGATCGGGGACAGAGCTCAGACAAACATACGTGGCAACCAGCAAGCAAGTTAAAATGGGACTGTCTCCTTTTGTCCTCCTTATTTCCATTTTCCCATGCTTATTTCTCCTCCAATCCACCTCCAACCCTTTCCCTGCCTTTGGCTCCATCCCTAACATCATGGAATAATTTTGTACATTCCCACATTGCCCCTATAACATCCCACTATAAGTTTCACATAATCCCACAAGCCTTCTCAAATATCTCAGATATAAACATCCCCCACTTATCATTTACAAAATATTAATCTCCACGACTTTTAGTTGTTCCCTCAGTTGCATTTCCTCAATCCCTCATCTGAGATATGCTCTTTGGTCTCTATTATCTCCTGTGCCTTAGTGTTTGTGTATTTAGGTGGGGTTTATTACTCTTTCTGTCTCTGGTCTTTTGTTTTTATCTTTAATACCTATTAACTATATATGCCCATAAACTAGATGTCCTTACATTCCAAGTATCTACACATCCTGTATATTCTGCCTATCCATAAGCTTCCTACTGTCACCTGAAAAATGTACTTAACACTAAGCAACCTTTGGTAACATCTCTCACTCTGGTGACATCTGAAGTTTGACACATAGTCTTTAAGTACCCATTCCAGGTTTGTTTTCAGATGCCATGAAGTTTTCCTAGGCCTTTGTGAGCTCAAAGTCTGTGATTTGATATGGCCCGCTGACTTACAATGCTATAACATTCTTTTTACAGGCATCTTCTGCACTAGCACAGTGTTTTGTACAAGGATGTGAAACAAGACATGGAGATAGTACAAAGCAGTAAGGTTTGCTTTAAGCATGGGCAAGAAGCATACATGCCAAAACAGAGGGAAGTAGCTAAACCAAGATGCCATTGGGTTGAATGCTAGAGAAAGCCATGAATTAAGTCTAACTAAAACAGGCTCAGAACTATGCAGCGGATTACAGGGCTGTACTACTATCACTGCCATTGAAGACTCTCTGCAGGCCTGTAACCAGTCTCATGTTTTACTGTCTCTGTACCACTTAGTGTAGAGATTGTTGCTGTAGCATTTCATTAATCAGAAATTACCTGGCTCAGACTACTCTCTCTTTCATATAAGAAATGTGACTAACCCAATCTCATGTCCAATTTGCAAACAGGTAAAGGAGAACTTTTAGCAACTAAACATGAAAACACCAATTCTAATTCCATACCCAGAAAACTCTGATTCCCGTACTGTAACCTTACCCATCTGCTTCCTCAGCTGAGCCCTCTAACCAAAACAATTCTGTGTTCCTTTGCTCTCTACAGTTTCCCAGCTGTTGATTTCAGTCTCATGCTACTCAGTGCAATACTTCAGTCTCAGCATGAGAAAGGTTGCTTCCGCATTTTACTGTCTTTCATTCCCAACACATTCCTAGCAAAACAAAAATATCCTGTGACTGTCAGGGTTTCGATCCTGAGGATCCTGCAGCACTAATGTTACTGTTACAGATTATACCTTGCTGCATTACACATAAAACAGCATACATCTAAACACAGCCAGAAGCCACATATATTCATCAACACCAAAGGCAGTATTGGCACCCAAACAGAGGACTCATTTTCAGGTAACACTGAATCCAGATTTTGTCTGACCATTAACTAAAAGGGCATTGGTTCCATATTTGCCTTATATGAGAGCGTAGTGCTGAATATGGTGTTGAAAAAAGGGGCTAATCTGCAGGTGCCTTTACCCTCTGTGGTCCAGCTACAGGTATGGATCTCTATATAATGTATTTCACAAAGGCCAGTGTATAAATTGAGTGCTGGCTATCTCCAGGTTATGCCAAATTATTCCTAATCAGATGCATGTTTTGCTATGTCTGTTTCAAGGGCACAGTCATCAACATTACCTTAATGATTTTGTGGAGCACTGTAGTCCATCAGGATAATTGGAAGCACATCCATATTCTAGAGTGCATTCTTACACTATAGAAATATTCTTCAGAACATTTGAAAAAAAGAACAGTGCTATATCCATCAAACACCCTGATTCAAAAACTGGAAGAGAATCAAACACCATACACTTTAACCTTGAATATCAGGGGATGGAACAGATTTATTTTATCATAAAAATTCTGCCATGTAACTGAAGAAAAGCTATGCTATAAGAAAATCCTTCATTTTGCAAATCACCCCAACATGACCACAAAATGGGGATCTTTATGCTAAAAACTATAGTGGCAGCTATCAGTAGGGAGTATCAAGAGTGAGTTGCTCAGTAAAGGGAGGTGACCTGGCACCTGAGTGTGACAGCAAGCCTGAAAGGGCAGTACCTGTGTGTAGGTACAAAAATGCTGTTAGTGAGGATCTTCTTGTTATTTTTCTAAGTCCGTGAGAGACTTTTCTCTCTCACAGAAGAGGTAGGCAGGGAATGTAAACAACCAAGCCACCTGCAACCTTGGAAAGTCTTGTTTATGGTATAGTAGAAAATATTTTGATAATGGATGTTTTAGGATTTTGGCCAGTCACCCCCAAGGGGTGGCTGGTCCTTTGTCCAATTAGACTATGAAGAAAAAAGTCTATAAAAGAGTTTGTAAAATAATTAAATAAATCAATCTTGCTGCACAATTCCTGCCTGCTGGATCTTCTTCTCCTCCTCCTCCCTATAGCTGCGGGACACGGTGATATGCCGTAGGAACCAGGCCTGCGGTAATACCTGTGCATGAGCACAGACTCACGGTACCCACAAAAGCTGAACAGAGTGAGCCTGAAGACCAGTGATTTCCAGAGAAGCCCATGGTGATGAGGTAAGTCTAAGGCCAGCCAGCAAGCCAAGGTGCAGCAAGACGCAGCCAGGCAAAGGCACAGCTGCAGCATTGCTCTGACAGATCCCAGTGGAAAAAGCCTGAGTTTAAAAACATCACCCAAGTGAAGGGGACACATGCCTATCAAGGCTTTGGAAACCTCTTGCTCAGACATGTAGCTAACTCAAAGCCAGACAGGTGCCACATCAAATTTGTTCTGTAGACCTGGCAGTCAGAACAGAAGGATATTTGGGAGGGTGTTTGCTGTCCTGACAGGTACAGTCAAGAATAACATAGTGCCATTATATTCCCAGTTGTCTCTCTTTTAAGCTAAACAGACTATGGCAATAGTCTAAATATTATAGTACATTATCCATTTAAAATATCTTTGTCTTTTATAAACTGCTTTTGCTATAGGGCAGAAGTTACAACAAAGTTTTTCCGTCACCCTGGTCTTTCTTAAAAACCCCTAGACTATCTGCTGAGAAATATCTGCTTTATCTAGCTCAGATTTGGCAGGACACCGTATTTCCTAGTCATTCCAGTGACCATTTACCTAACAGAAACAAGAAACATAACTGATCTGCAGGCTTGATTCAAATGTTCTATTCAGCGCTTCAAGACACTAGAAAGCGAGACCAGCAACTGTGGTTTCTCAATTGTTCCTCAGACCAGCACTACTAATAGTCAATATTAGCATGCAATTAACATAAAACAAAATACTTTTTATGACAGTAGAAACCACTCCCACAAGATGTCACAAGATAGCAAGATGGCAAAACACTTACTTTGATTCTTTTTCTGCCACGGGAATAAATATTAATGTTGTCCCTTGAGTAGGGATTCAGTCAACCTAAGAAGCTCCTCGTGAGCGGTAGTTTCCACTGTGTTTTTGTTACCTACACAGTATAAGTTGTCCAGAGTGGTCCTGGTAATCTGTTCACTCATACTGCTTGCAGCTTTTTGACCTTTACATAGGAGCTACATAGGCTGTTATGCTTTAAAATTTTGACATCACTGGACTGCAGCCTTAGATTTCCTCCAGCATTCATAATGGCACTTAGTGATTTTCACGGATTCAGAGCTATACAGCTGAAGCCTGCTATCAAGGATTTGGTTTGATTCAATCTTTACAGTCTGAATAGACTTTTTTTTCCTGGGTTTAAATTTGTGCCACAGAAGAAACCTCAATGCCATGTAAGCTTTATAAGCACTACAAATTATGAACTGAAATAGGATGTAAATATTGTCTCTAAATGCATCTTGAGATAAGCTACTCCATCAAACAACAAACAAACAAAACCAGCAAAGAATGAATTTAACATGGAAAATGTCATACTGCTAACCAACAGAGCACTCATGTACCAGAACAAACTTGCCGAGGAAGAGGCAATAACAAAACACCCCATTACTTTTGAGAAGATCATCAACGAATTTATTTAAACAAATATATAAAACATGATGACTGCATAATAAATACTGGACTTAACTGACAGGTGAAATATTTGAGTTGCTATCTTACTAAAATATCAAACAACACTATACCAAATTTCTGACAATTGTACTGGAAGATTGAGTCCTAAGAAAATTCCAGGCAAGGAGTGAGGGGCTTGTCCTCTTAATATTCCATCTAAGTGGCTAATGTTGACCCTTCCTCTTGCATGCATTAGAATACTTGTAACAGCCTCATTTAAAAATTTCTAAAGTATTAAACAAATGGCTGAAAATTGTAGGTCAATGTGAGAGCAACTGTGAATTACCCTTGGCTCTAATACTATCAAAAAACATATCACCACAGCACAGTTGGCTTTAAAGTATGACAGCAACTCCAAAATAATGAGAATTTTAGGCCAGTTTCCTAACCCAGGCAGTAGTTAACAACCTTCCTCCAAATCACCAGTTGTTTAAATGAGATAAGTAATGTGTATGTTCCAGTCTATTTCCATAAATAGATACATTTTTACAAAACCTATATTAACATTTCCACTTAGATATATCACCATTCCTCCACTTAACTTTCTGTTCCTTTCGCCAAAAATAGATGATGAAGTACAAAAATTATAGTCCTAAACACTGCAATATTTTCCCCCCTAAGAAATACCTGTAGGTATGCAGGTCACATGGTATTTTATTAAACTTTCAAAATATTTAGTGTTTGCCTATATCTGTCAACAATTTAAAACACTATTAATTTGTCTAAATATTTAGACCATAAATATTGGAAGCTGTGGAAGCAGAAGAGAAAAAAAGTAAGAAGAGTTTATCCTTTCACACAAAAGCTAGTAAAAATTTGTAACAGCATAGGACTAAAACTAAATAAAGAGGTAATAGGGCTAGTTACTATTAAGGCATTGGACCACAATTTCAAAATTTCCATTTGTGATCCTATTCCTCACTGGCTGAGCTAATAGAGACCAAAACCATGGAGACGTCATGAAGGGACAGCAAAACAACCAAACTCTACATATTTAAAAAATAATAGTATTTTCAAAATCAAAAGAAGCCAGCACCTAAGTAGGGTTGGAGCACAATCTAAGATTGTACAATTTTAATTAGGGATGGGAAGGTGGAGAGAGTCCTTGTTCACATTCCAGACATTCATGTCAAGCTCTCCTGAAGCAGCACTACATCTGCCAGACAAATTCACCCCCACTTAGCTGGCACAAGGCTTAGGGGAGCAATAGACTGTTGGAACTTCATCATGCTGTCCACAGTGAAATGCTAACATCAGACAGCCATATGCTGCCATAAAAAGTTTGAGAGCCAACAAGTGCTGAAAAAAGCAGTGGGGACACAAAGTTATATTGCAGCACACATGTCACAGGATTCTGAGACGCTGTGCACCTGCAATATTGGAAAAGAGTACAGGACAGGATAATTACATCATCAAGCAAACTGTGCAATGCCAGACGGCTGTAAAGGAGCATCTCCTCTCCTTCCCTATACCTCTGCTTCCCTCTCTTCCCTTGGGAAAATTTACCATTATCTTTTGCATAAAACTCCAACTGTTTTATGCAATATACAGCAACAAAACAAGTTCCTCCTCTCATCAGAATATATGGGCTTCAGCTGGGATCTAAAAAGAAGATGAAAACTCCATTTCTAACTGAATATCTGCATTTACTGGAGCAGAACCAGCCACAGGGCAAAGTTTCTAACCAATCCACAAGAAGAAAACCACATTTATAGCAAGCCCAGCTGCTCTCTATTAGTGGTATTGCCTCTATCTAGCCCTACTTTAATCACAAGTGTTAACAAAAGTCACTCTCAAAAACAAATCATTAACATTTGACACAAACTGTGAGGCTTACTTTTTCAGAACATTTCCCAGAAGTCATCAGGCAAAGCCACATTCGTAATCTTCCTTTTAAATCGTAATGTTATATCAGTCAACTCAGCAAGCAATTAAGTCTAACATTTGATCAAAGTAAAAGAAACACAAACTTGCTTCCTTTACCTTGATTATTGAGGATTTAAAGTAGACATTGAAGTAAGCAAACACACATTTTAATTATTTTAAAAACACGGAGCAAGAGATAAAAATCTCTGTGATTTGTAGTTCATTAGAATCTGATATTTGAGGGGGATTTTTAAGACTTCTTTTTTCTTTGGAGTAGCACAGAGTATTTTTGCTGTGGGTAATTATTGTTTGCCAAGAAGTAAGCTAGATATCTGCAAAATGGGGAAGTTAGAATAAGTGCTGAGATTTTTCAATTTAAAAAAAAATCTAGTGCCTTATGTCAAGCTTTAGCAAGTCTTTTTGTAACTAATAAAGAAAAAATTTATGTTTGTGTCTCTCTACTGAGGTTCTGGGAAGTTCTTTTTCTCAGCTGATGTAGAAGCCATTGGATAAAAGCATGTGTTCATGTATATAATCTGTGCAGGTCTGGACATCTGCCTACAGTTTTTGTTGTTATGATGTTCCCAGAATTTTTATGTTTAACAATAGAACTGCGTGAAAGTCCGAGCATCCAATTCCATACCTAAACCCCTTGAACACCAATTGCATTCTAGATGTATTAGGATCTCTGCCTTTTAAGTCAGAGTTTAACACATGGCAAAAGTTATACAAATATAGGAGAGAATCACTGCTCTGAGAGCAGAGACAACAAAGTTGACATAGATCATGGAATTATTTAGGTTGGGAAGGACCTCTAAAATCATCAAGTCCAACCACGAATCCAGTACTGCCAAGTCCAGCACTAAACTACGTCTCTCATTCATCTACACATCTTTTAACTACCTCCAGGGATGGTGACTCAAGAACTTCCCTGGGCAGTGTCTTCCAAAAATGTTTTAAAAGGATCATTGGTAGAGCAGCAGACAGAATAATACACTGTGATCTTATGTCAGCAGCATAATACATGGGAATTTAGGTCCGTGAATATGGCAGAGGAGTTCATTACAATCTCTAAGCCTGTGCATCCTGTAATTTCCATGTCATCTATTGAGATTCTCATTCGAATTCTCCTCTATGATAGGTTTCAACATGTGGTCATCAGGTAATTAAATTTCCTCTCTAGTGCTATCTTTATATTTATTATTCTTTTCTGGCAATAAGTAGTGTATAGTTAGTTTCTTTTTTAAGTTTTAGTCTCCAGATATGGTTTATTAAAATACACGATTTTCCATACTATTACTCTGGAGTTTTATGTACTTGTTTTTTTCCTGCCTGGATATTACCCTCACCAGTTTGAGTTCCTGTGTTTTAACTAGGATTTTACATGAAAAGTGAGGCAGACAAGATACAGTACCACTGCTAAAAGGATATTTTTCAGTTTGAAAACAAAACTCAAGCTATGTTGATTTACCTAGGGAAGAAAATGAAATGGAAATGCTGCTACTCTTCTGCTTAGTAGTCTGATTAACTTCAGGAGATGTAACTTCTTAAATTTCACTGTTGAGGAAAACTCTTCATGCATGAACCCAGATAACTGCATTGATTTATCCACATTAAATTAACAACTTATGAGTACTGCAATAGCAAAACATTAAGAAAAAAAAACAAACATAACTTGTGGATTAATCAAAGGAAATTTATGCTGAAAGTTATTGTCATCAAAAAATGTCAGAAGAAAGGCTCAACATGGAGGTGTTGTCTCACAGGACAATTAAACCAATCTAGCAGGCAGCTGCAGTGTGAAGGGGTGGTCCTGCCCACTCACTGTCCCACACTCCGACCAGGAAATCACCCAATTTTCTTCATACTTACATGGTTATCAAGTTGATTGTATGGCAAGGCAATCCTAGGAGCTAAATGATGAAAAACTAACCTTAAAGAGAAAACAAAAAACCAAAAGCACAAACAATCTCAGAAACAATCTCTTCTCTTCAGAAAATAATGGTTACATTCTACAGATTGCCTTTTTAACTGCTGGAAAGATTATTCCAGGTGATCACATGATTTCTCAAAGGGCTTAGGAGTATGGACAGGTCCCAATTGACTGGAAGCTGGCAAATGTTGTCCGAGTTTTCAAGAAAAGCAAGAAGGATGACCCTGGAAAATACAAGCCTGTGTCAGTCTCACTTCAGTGCCCGGTAAGATTATGGAGAAGATTGCTCTGGGAGTCACTGAAAAATACCTGAAGGTAAACACAACTGGTCACAATGCAGAGTTTGCCAAAAATTCTAATTTGGGAGAAGCTGTTGATTCCCTCACAGGCAGAGAAGCCCTTCAGAGAGACCTCAACAAATTAGAGATGGGCAATCACTAACTATATGAAGTTTAACAAGGTGCCAGATTCTGCACCTGGGATGGGGAGGATGTATGGACAGACTGGACAACAAGAAACTGGAGAGCAGTGATGCAGAAAGGGACCTGGGGGTCCTGGCCGATAGCAAGTTGAACATGAGTCAGTGTTGGAACCCTGGGTTTAGAGAATTTAGGTTTCTGGGATATAATTATATATAAGTGTAACAATATGGAGGATTTGGGGTGTGGATTTATGTCTTCTTCTTTCTCCTTCTGCTTCACAAATCTGAATGCTCTGTCACTGGGTCAAAAGTCCCACACTGCAGGACATGAAAATTTAGCAATTGGGTTGTAAGTAAAAACATATTAGTTGTATTTCATAATTGGTTAATTTAGACTTTTAAAAGCCTTGAAAGTTAAAACTCACAGCCATTTTCCACCCTGCCAACTAAGAGGCACATACCGTGCAGCTGTGCTACAGATAAGAAAATAATAAACATGAATTAGAAGAAAAGCCTGGCATCTCCTGCCTTTTAATCCAAACTCTGAGTAAAAGAATTCGAAATACAAAAAAAAGAGAAAAATAATAAGTCAGCAGTGCCCTGGCAGCTGGGAGGGCCAGCCCTGTCCTGGGGATATCAGGCACAGCATCACCAGCTGGGCAAGGGAGGGGATTGTCCTGCTCTGCTCTGCACTGGGGCAGCCTCACCTCGAGTGCTGGGGGCAGTTTTGGGTGCCACAAATATGACATTAAGCTCTTAGAGAGAATCCAAAGCAGGGGTACAAAGGTGGTGAAGGGCATTGAGGGGAAGCTGTATGAGGAGCAGTTGAAGTCACTGAGTCTGTTCAGCCTGGAGGAGACTGAGGGGAGACCTCTCTGCAGTTACAACTTCCCCATGAGGGGAAGGGGAGGGGCAAGCCAAGAATGATTTTAACATGGATCTCTTCTCTGTGGTGACCAGGGACAGGATCTGAGGGAACAGCATGAAGCTGAGATGGGAGATTTAAGTTGAGCATTAGGAAAAGTTTCTTCTCCCAGAGGGTGATTGGGCACTAGATCAAGCCCACCACGAAAGTGGTCACAGCACCAAGCCTGGTAGCGTTCAAGAAGTATTTGGACAATGCTCTCAAGACACACAGTGTGGCTCTTGGGGATGTCCTGTGCAGGGCCCCAAGTCAAACTCAACAATCCTTGTGGGTCCCTTCCAGTCCAAGATATTCTATGATTCTAACAGAGGTTTTCAGCATGGTGACAGAAACTGAAGCTAAAACCCATTGCTCTGACTGATGCTGAGGTTCAAGATCTAGGGCAACATGCTATTAATTTATCTAAAAAATGAATAGCAGGCTCCAGATAAACCAAGAATGAATACTAATACATTTATTGTTTTCAGGGAAGAACTGGCACAAAGATTTTCAGAAACCAATTTTCATGCAGCAAGCTGGTTTTATTAGGATATGATGAAGGAGTTCACTGAAAAGATTTGGAATTACAATGAGGAACATTTTAACCTATAACCTTTTCTTGACATTCTGTTTGCTCTTAATCACCTGTACTTCATTTAATATCAGAACTATGTTTTCTTAAATATCATCCTGGTTATTCTATGGGGGAAGGGGGAAAAAGAATGTACACTCTGAAGTGAACTGAAACAGACACACTGGCATTTGCACAGCATGTCAGATGTTGGGAGAAATCAAACACTACATTTCATCTTTAGCTGTCAGCCTGGTACTGGTACTGTTGCTGCTGCAAAGATGTTTCCAGGAAGTCTACAATTCAAAAGGAAGGGAAAGGATGAAACCATCTTAAAATATCAGAAGACTGTGTGATAATCAGTCTAAATGGTCTTGCCTCTGATTTTAGCACTGCATTAAAAGTCATAGGGCACACATTAACTGTCACAAGCATGATTCTGCTGGTGCAGAGTGCTGGGCAACAAAGAAATCAGCTGCTGCTTTAGCCCACATCTGTGCACAATAGCTGCTAATGGATATTCTCTTGGCAGAAGATGTTTATCTTCATGTTTGTTGTACTTGAGCATTAGTCAGATCGTCAAAGTGACTGGCTGCATTTAAGCTGCAGTGATAGAGGAGGTTTGTGTTCAGCCACTGAGACAGAATAGTAAATGAGCAAAAGAAGGGAAACATGGAACTGGCTTGCACAGATTACCACAGCACACATAGCCTGTCAGACACGGGATGATTTGCCTTATTAAGTATTCATTAAAGTATGTGGGGGACTTGGTGGAAGGAAACAGAGTTTGACAGACAATCTGCACACACTACCTGAAAAAAATGCCACCTAAATCCTCAGTAGAACAGAGAATTTGGAATCAAAAATTGTTGCTTATATGTAATTTCTTGTATTAGCGATCCCAATACCTGACAGTCCACATCCATTTATACGTTTACAGAATGAAAGGTGATGTAGCACTTTTGTATGATGCAAACATTTGCTTACAAATTAAATCAGTGGAAGATAATGGGGCAATCCAAAGGGTATCTCTATTTTTCTTTCTTTTCTTATTTAATCCCAAGTGTATATACAGAAAATATCTCATGTGTTTCAAGCTGCCAATTAAATTATTCTAAACTCAAGTAGTTAAAGGGTTTCTTTTATTCTTCTTTCAATAATTTGGAGGTTAAAAAATGGCTGCCAAGGAAAGCTTTTAAAGCTAGTATTTATATTAATACAAGTTAGTATAATATCTTAACTGCTACTGGCACAGATGACCAGAGGCAAGGAAGCCAACTTCTTTCCATTCATCCAATATTGAAATTTGAATATTCAATATTGATACTCAAGGAACAACTGTTCTTCCCCGAGGCCTCCAGAAGCTTTGCCTCAGTTCTATACCAGACATCTCAGCTCTAGTTCCCAGCTCCTCAGGGAATTGCAGCTTAATATAAATGAGCTGAAAATCTTAAAAGAAAACTTCAGATATGTAACACCGTTTCTCTTGCAGACCCCTACAGCTATTAATCCATATGGTTGCTTGCTCCATAATCAGACATGCATGCACTAAAATTACTGCTAAAACTGTTTTCAGTGCCTCAGCAAATTTTTGCAAAAAGTTTGCTGTTCAGTTCTGAAAATAGCTAGTTGACCAGATACAAAGGACTTGCATTCCCTGTGCAATGACCTAAAGGACTCATTCTAATAAACAATCACACACATCCCAAAAACTAATATTCAGTAATTTAACTATAAGACTTGGAAGAGTTGCAGAAAGTGATATCCTACCATAAGAACGCTTAATTGTATCTTCAAAACATTTAAGATACCATCTGTCTCCTACAGAAATGTTTTTTTTATGGTTTCCTCTATTTTTCCCAACCTTTAAGTTGGTAGACAGGGGGAGCAGGAGCTGGAACAGCTTTTTTGATTAATTTTATACCAGCATGTTTTAGGGCATGCCCTGATCTATTGAGTTCCTTCCTTTTATGATTTTAGCTTTGCTCTTGCAAATCATTCCCACACTTTCCACCAGTAGAACAGTAACCTTTAGCTTTTATACAGTAATGCTGTACAGAATCAATGTACAGGCAGCAGTCAAACACTGCACTGACATTTAAGAAGCAGATGACGCCACTGGGGAGCAAAGGGCCTCACAGCAAGAGTAATGCTGCTGAAGTATCTCTGGAAAGTTAGCTTCCAGCCACTTTAAACTAAATGGATAATCCTGCCCAAGGGCACGGTTGCCTGGACTGTGGTTACAGCAGATCTGTGTTAAACCATTATCACCCTGGCTGGCTCTCCATGACACTGGTGGTTGCTGCTCCATCATATCAGTTTCACCATTCTCTTGAGAGAAGGCTCTTTCATGGTTTGTTTTTTTTCTTAAAATCAGTTTATTTCAGAGAAATGAAACTGAGAACTGGTAGACAAAGGTTAAAGACAGGAAAACAAAAAACATTGAAAGGATATTGTCTCCAGTGTAGAGCAGAGAAAAACAGGAGGACATAAGAAATGAAAGAAACTGAACAGAAATTACTTTGTCTTAGGCAGAATAATCCATGTAACCAAAGAACTAAACCTCTTCCATGAAACTGTACTTAATATTCCTCACATTTCAGGGAAACTACTGTGTAATACATAGTCCCTTATATTTTCCTAAAAGAAATTATTTTTAAATGTCTGTTTTCGCAATGTACAGAGATATAAACATTGTAGTGTAATTGACTATGGTTCATGTCTGAGTCATTAAAGAATTACAGCACTATTACTGACAAAAAATTTCCTGTGAAAATACACCCTTCTTCTGCCAGTGGAAGGAACATGCCTTTCTCCATATCATAAGCTGTATCTTTACATGCCAGTGGCTTTTACAACAGCAAGAAAAGAAGTCCTTAGTGAGAAGACAAAAACATTTAGTTATCTCCTAAACTGTCACTATAAATTTTACAACAGTATGGCACAAGAGCCCAAGAAAGAAAGAAACAAATAAAAACCCCAGCCCTCTACTCATGTCAAAATATGTGCAAAGGTCATCTACAAAATCCCCTGGTATGGGAGTGCCACCTCTGGTATTCCACCACTTTGGAATACAGGACACTATGCCCAGTTTTATATTTACTTTAAGCAGAGAGACAAAGGCTTTTATGTACAACCTTCCTTGGAACCACTAAAATAAAGTTTGAGTGAAGATTACCAGTCTACCATTTAGTCCTGGGCAATTAAAGAGTTCTTGTCAAAATCTTTTCATTCAAAAGCTCTGTAGTTATGAAGCAGTCTTGCAATATTTATATTACTGCAAGGCTGCTAGTCAAATGGAAAAAAAAAAGAGTTAAAAACAGGTCTGGTAGAATAACAAATCATTGCTTGTCAGTAGAGGAACAAAAATTGAGAATGACTATGCATCTTTAAGAAACACCTCTTTATTATATGCAAGTTTCTGCATGTATGTACATGTGAAGGAAACCCAGGATGATTTCCAACTGCATTTACCAATCAGTTGTCTACCCTTGTATTTTCTTTTCTTTTTTTTTTTTTTTCTTTTAGAGACTTTGATAGTAGGTGACAAAAGAGCAAACACTATATAAGGAGATTCATCTAACAAGCAGATGTGTGTGAATTTACTTCTAAGATTAAAGAATTTCACAGAAAATTCTCCCTGGAAAAACATTTTTTGACATCAAATATGCCAAATGAAGTAATTTCCAGTCAGATACATGCAGAAAGCTTTTGAGTTCTGCAGATTACTAGAATTGTTAGAAACTAGGTAAATTTTTGAGAAAAAAAGTCTTTTCAAGTGAGCCCTTCTAGGTACAGTGATATATTATCCATACACATTGTACTTTTCTGGAGTTTCTATTAAATTCTTGAGAAATTAAAATCTCAAATGAGTCAAGCATCCTTGCTTGTATTAGACAGTCCTTTCACATACCATTTTCAGGTTTACCTCAAAGCTTTCACGCATAAACACAACAAGCACAAACAACAAGTCACCTTCCTAAAAGTCACATACAGAAAACCTCAGAATGCATCCAACTCAGAAGACAGAAAGTCTTCACCTATCCTGTAAAAAACACCCTATTGTAAAATTTATAGTGGTATTTTAGGAGATAACTAAATCCCATTAGAATACATCTTAGAAGTCATCTTTTAGCATCCTAAAAGATAGAAACAGAGAGTTTTCTGGAGTCAACTAACGCCTTTTGATGTAACTTCCAGGTGCATAGTTAGCGCATGGAAATAGTGTGGCTCTTTGTTTGCAAAGTTCTTCAAAAACTGTGCATCATCATCCAGTTCTCCTATCTCTTCCATCTACTGCCTCATCAACAATTCATAGAGTAAGTGCAGGCTTATCCCTCTGAATTGAGAGGATCAGAGTACTATCTCTAGGTTTTTTGCTTGCCATCTTGTCTTGACTGCTTGCCTTGTGAAAGAAGGCTCCCACATTTCAAGTGGATGAATAGCTCATGTAACAGCAAGTTGAAGTTTTTATTCACGGTTTCCCATCCAGAGTCACCAAAGTCAAAGCAATACACATGTATGGCCTACATAGGGCATGATTTCTCAAGGACAATGAGTTCTTAAACCTCTGCATGAAAGAGATTAAATAATATATCAAATTATATCATCTTAAATAGAAAAAAAAAAAAACCAAAATGAAAACCATTAAACTCCTTCCAAGATATTCTGATAATTTTTGTAGAAAGTAAGGAAAGGAGTGTTACTGCAGAAGATATGACAGATGTGTTTTTGCCTTGTGAAATACAAAAAGTGGCATTCAGCCTTCCCTAGATGTTGATAGATTAAAAAGCAGCATTTCACATCAAAATGGTTAATTTCAGTGACCTTTCCACATTTAGAAAGAAAGATGAAAAAGCCAACATGAATTACTCTTGTGGGCAACTGACAAAACCAGGGTGCTCATTTTATCAAACTTCAGTAGCTTTCTTAACATGCAAACCCCTCAGAAAGGACATGAAATTCAGGACATTTGCTGCAATTTCAGGAATGAAATGACAGCAGCCGTAGAGAGAATATCTGTTTCTGTACCTTATTAAGGTCCAAATCTAAAGCTGACACAGTGCAGTAAGCTCTTGACAAGAGACGAAATTGCAAGGTTGTACTAGCCAAGGAGCCATGTCTCCTTGCTTCATTTTTCCAGAGATGACTGCTGTCATGAGTAGATCATTTTGTTCTCCTATCAAACTGAGTGGCAGTGAGATGCCTGGTTCCATTTGTGGAAGATGTTCTCACTGGGAACACCAGCAAGTCAAGCTGAGAAAATATTAGCTGGTACAAAGATTACAAAGAAGTCTGGGAAAAAAATGCTTTTGTATAACTGTTATACTTTTAATAGCTACCTCCTAACAGCCATAGAGAAAATTCCAGGTTATTGCTATATTGCACTATGTAACAAGAAAAGTTTGTTACTTGAATACACCACTGGAAAAAAATTAAATAGAACCCAAACTGATTACTTGTCCCGCTCCTTCACTAAAAAAAAAAACCCACACTTGTGCATCTCAGTCCTGAAATCATCTTAACAATTACCAAGCATACTGTAAATGAAGAATTATCAAAAAAGCAAGGAAAAGCCTAAGGCTGGGAAAGAGTTTGTCACACACACACACACTCACATACATATGTATATGTAAATAAGCACACTGTTAACTTTGCTTTGACTAATGTAAAAAAACCCTGTGTCACTAATGAATGACACAGAGTACAAGAACTGCTGTGAATGAGAGGTTTGGCATCATTAGTAAATCAGCTGTCTACATCAGAGAGGGCTTGTCCTGTACAAATTTCAGCAGTCATTGTAACTGAACTGTACAAGTCCATACATTCCCCCAGTTCAGGTTCAATTATTATGACTAAGCTCCCCAGGAAAGACAATCATGTCTGTAAAAGGAAAGACAACCATGTCTGTAAAAGCAATGTGCAAACAATATACGGTAGAAACCCAGAAGTCATTCAGGAAAGAAAAAGAGATATCTCCTACTGTTCAAGAGAAAAGTATCAATAGTGAGAGAACAAAAAGAAGTGCATAACAGTTTCTCTTTCTCTGACACAAAATGATTTTTATGAACATGCCCGTACTGAACTTCTATGTGAACATTTTTTCTAAACATTTGTTTGAAATTGTAATTTAAAAAATCTATTTTCTGCACTCTCCTATACAATTCTTTAGAAACACTCACAGGAACAATGCCAAAGCTTAGTTTGCATGTCGTTTGCATGTCATGGTTCCCATAGTCCAAGCATCTTCCCATTTCCTTTTTTTTTTATTTGCCATTGCCAGCAAAACAAGCATTAGCCATACTGCGTAAGCCTGTTTTAAAATAATTAGTTGATACTTTTTTCCTTCCTTCCTTCCTTCCTTCCTTCCTTCCTTCCTTCCTTCCTTCCTTCCTTCCTTCCTTCCTTCCTTCCTTCCTTCCTTCCCTCCCTTTTTCTTTTTACTCAGAAATGAAGATTTCAGTCATTGAAATCTGATCTCTGCTGCTCTCCTCTCAAGTTAACATGGACCAACTGCCATCTGGCTGCTTATTGTGATACAGCCAAAGATGTTTTTAAAAACGCAGCATACTTTGACTGTGGAAATACATGGAAAAAATAGAACAACACTTGACATTTACTTTCCCTCCATGGATCCATTCTACTGATCAGACAAATAATTATTCCAGTGAAATTACTGCAAGCAAGCATAAAACTGTTCTACTAGCCATTCAAACCCCCTGTGACTGCTCACATGTTTAATTAGATCATTTTGATCACAGATGAAAAATGTAGTCATTTTGTTGAGATTGCATATAGCTCAGAAAAGTGCTTGTATCCTGCATGTTCTGTATAAGTGGTATGTCACTGGAAGGATTATAACCAGTATCACCATTAGGCTTCTGAAGTGAGGCATTCTCGGAAACACTTCAACACAAGGAGAAAAAAAAAGGTCAAAATATACATAATTTTGAAAAATAAAAGGAAGGAGGTAGATGAAATACTCAAAGACATAATGTCCAGAGAATTTATCATGTAAAACCTCATTAAAGCTATAATCAATAACTAAACAGTTTTAAAACATTCTGATAACTTATGTTATGTGTGCTGAGTGTACCCATACCTCAGGGATGCCCCCTCAAATTATGTCATCTGTAATGGATTCTACAGGTGTTTTAGACATCTAGCTATGTTCTTGCACAGCCTTCCTCCCCATGTACAGTTACCCATACAACTGAAATACTGCAGTTCCACAATATTTCCCTGGTTAACCACACAGATAAATAGTAAATATGTGACTTTTCTCCTATCATTCAAGTCCTTTAAGAGTCACTGCCATAGCACTCCTCAGCATTTTGCAAAACCATAGCTTTCCTTTTTTTGTGGACAGTAGTTGCAGTTTCACTTTAAGAGCTGGAGATAACAAAAGAGGACATGTGGTATATCACTGAAATAACAGAAAAAACATTTCCAGCTTTGAGATAATCCATATTTTACCATAGGTTGTATTTAATGGGGTTATATATTGTTTTTAAAAAAGCACTTAGTATGAACAAGATACAATATATGAGCATATGTGGGAAACACTCTTCCAATTCCCTCACTAAGCAAGCATATTCCAAACCAGACAAAACAGCTATGGAAGAAAATTAATGTGCTACAATGCATTTTTCTGAAGAGACTGATTTCAGCAACATGCAAGAAAGCCCTAGAGCAGCAGTAATTCTGGGGTTAGGGTGAGGATGGAAAACTAGGAAGCATATTCACCATTAAGCAAGACCTGGTTATGATGCAAGGAATTGCAGCCACACTTTAAACCCACTCCCAAACCCATGAAGGATGTCTGCAGTTATGGGTACATCAATATAAGGAGGACACCAAAGTATTAGAGCGTGTCCAGGGCAGCAGAGACAAGGTGGAGAAAGGTCTCAGGCACAAGACTTATGAGAAGTGTCTGAGGTCTCTCAGCTTGCTCAGCCAAGAGAAGAGAAGGCTGACAGCATCCTCATACAGTGACACTCTACTCTCTTTCCTCTGTGCATGTCTGTGTGAACAGTAGCTCATGTCCAGTTGGACAGCAGAGAAGGGTGATAGGTTGGAGTAGCATCAAAGGGCCTTCAAAAGCTGGATCATGGGTGTGAGGGGTTTGAGTTTCTAGGGGACAACAACTCCACGACACCTGGGTGTAGGTGCCAGCCACTGGGTCAACTGCTTCTAACACCAGCTACCTGAGAGAGCCATCATGTGTATGTTTGTGCCTGTTGCAAATAGCAAACTCCAATATTGTTCGGCTGGAACTGAGAAGCAGAAAAAGTCATCTAACATGGATGCATGTTTATGTGAGTCCTGTGTTTATGAGCGTGCAGATAAAAGCACTGTTCTCTCTCTGTTTCAGTCTGTGTGCCTGGTCATAGGTACAGTTTATAGTGGGGGCAGGGTGTGTGTTTGCACCTGCTGGGGAATATGTGCTCAGCCTCACTACAGCCTGAAGAGACAGAGCTGCACGAGCCTTGTTGATACAGGAGACATTCTCTAAGCCCAGACCCTTGTGAGCATAGTTACCTCTAACAGAATCTAAGACAGATGAGAAAAGGCAGAATATAGAGATGAATGGAGTCATGATTAAATATATTCTATAGAACAGCTAGAACAGTTCTGTGACAACATTGCTAAAATTTGGAAGTGCATAGTGCAGGCAAGCAGCTTCATCTTGCATAAAACTGGCAGTGAAAAAATCTTCATTTACCCAAACCAGCTGCATAACAATGTCATTTGCTTCTTCCTTACAAGATATTAGCAACTTGCAGCTTGAAAAATCTTCTGAAATGTGGTTTGGAGCTGGAGTCAGAGAGATTGGGCTGGGTGTGTGCACCAGGAGTCATCCTGAGACATATATTAACATGTAGAAAATCAACGTTCAAGTACTTGGGCAAATATGTAGAAAAAACCAGTCTGTTTCTAAATACATGGGTTTCTTACAGTCACTTAAAAAAGTGTGTATGTTTCATTTCATCTAATCCTTTCTACTGTATTCAGGAATATGAATAAAGAATATTTTTCCAAAACCTTGGAATGTTGACTGAGCAATAGATTATAAACTGGTACTGAATATTAAGTATGGAATATAGATTTGCCAGATTTAACCATTTTTAACAGTGTGAGAAGTAAATTGACTGCCTGAGCACAGTGTTCTATAGTGAAAATTTTAGGTCTTAAAAATCTGTTTTGAGCAAAACAGCTCATTCATAATGACTTAAATCTTTCTGGCTCTATAGAAAAGTTGCTGTTAGCTGAAAAAAGAGGTAAGAGCAGATGGAAGCATTTCTATGTCTTATTTCTTAGGCATGAGTAATGTATAAGACAGCTGAAGTAAACATTTTGATGGATTTTCCTTTTGTACTGTTACTGTGTCTTGTCACTTTTGATATTAACCTAAGTCTACTATACAAAAAGTGAAGTCAGCAGCAAGGACTTTTTTTGTACCTCTGCACCCTGTGAGGACCCCCTCCCTTCAGGCTGAGTTGAAGAGACATTACTTAGCATTAATGCATCTTTATAGGACTGTATTTATAAAGTAAACCTACTGGTGCTTAAAACAAAGCAGCTGAAGCTGAGGACTAGAAACCCACACTTACATGCATTAAGGGGACTTACTCTAGACTAACTCTGGTCTGGTCTGCAGTCCAAATTGGACTGCATCTTCTCGTTCAGCCCCATGAGAAAGAAATGCTGCTCCACAGTGTGAACCAAAGCACAGAAAGTGGGGACAATCAAAAGATTTGTTTCAACTGCACAATTGTGAACTGATCTAAAATGGTAAACACAATCTGCCTTTGAAATGCTTCATCTAATGTCAATGTCCCATTAAGATTATTTTCTCTATACTGTGACAGCCAGCCTGTTTTTCACTGAACTGATAACATTTCCAGTCCTGTTCTAAACTATCAAGTTGTCATTTAGATGGGATTCATTTTACCTACTTTTAGTAGAGTGAGATTAATTTCCTAATATCAGTCATCCAGACTCCCCTGTCTGCTAGAGAGAAACACACCTCCAAATGGAGATTAATTTTAGGATGGAATGAATCACTTTGAAAGTTCTGCTTTCTCCACAGGATGGGATCCTAAGCCTGAAGACTTCTAAATTTGGAAGGGTAGGTCATGATGGAAACATTTTCACAATCATCAGAGCACATTTTGAAATCCTTCCCTATTATAATGGCTTGATATTAACTTGCAAGGTAATCTTTGTCTTTTTATTAAATAATTTGAATGAATTATTAATTAGAATCACAAATTCATAGAATAGCAGAAGTTGGAAGGGACACATGCAGATCATTGGGTACAACTCCCTGCTCCTTGCAGAACCACCTAACGCTACACCATATGACAAAGAACATAATCCAGACACTCCTTGAATTCTGGCAACTTTGGTGCCATGACCACTTCCCTGGCAAGCCTGTTCAGTAACCAACCACCCTTTCAGTGAAGAACCTTTTCCTAACGTCCAGTCTGAACTTTCCCTGACACAACTTAGTTTCATTTCTTTGTGTCCTGTTGCTCGTCACCAGAAAGCAGAGATCAGCTCTTCCCCCTTCACTGCTCCCCTTGAGAAAGTCACAGAACACAGAATTAGGATTTAATGAGAACACAGGACAAACTGCAGTTCAAGCACAAGAGCTGTCACACAAGTTTACTGAGCAGCAAGGTGTTCAAACATGACCAGACCTATTTAGCCCTTGCCCCTCTCTTTTCCCATGCCAGTTCATCCCAGCCCACCTGGATCCTTCCTTTTCCAAGCCTTTGCTCTTTCCTGTATGCATCCCATAATACACTAAACACACCAAAATCCCCTTCCATAAAATCCCTGGATTTATGACTGACCCATTGCAAATTGTTCTTTCCCCTGCATCCCATAGCAAATCCTATTTGTCTCTAAGCTGTCAGTTTAAATGGTTCTCTAGGGAGAGCATTTCTGTCCTTTTGTCATCCTGGGGGGTTTTACACCTTTTGCTGTCTTTGGTTGGCTGTAGGAGGAGCCAACTGAGCATTTTTTGTCCTCTCTAGTAAGGTGGTGCTGTGCCTTTGATACTTCCCATGTGTCTGTGTTTAATTTGCTTAGTGAATGGTCAAATAACTTAAAATATCCTACTGCCACTAAACTACACAACTTTTTCCACACAATCACACCAGCTTTAAATACAATTATGTCGAGCTTGCAACTGGTGGACAAGCTTGGGGCAGACTGAGACACAGCTGTTCGTTCTTCATGTGCTGCTGCTACAGCAGGCGCAGATTACTCAATAGACTCTTCCAGGCTCCTTAATTCTAAAGATCAGATACTGAGCAGGGAAAAACCCCACACTAATCCATAGGGCTCCTCTAGCACAGGCTTCTTACCTCTGACATATCTGATACACCACAGCACTTTATCTTCAAGTTAGGGGTGAGCTTACAAAGGATGTCAGTGCCAGCTGCAGCATTTAAAAATCACGACATTAAGTCCCATTAAACTTCAGGAGGTCTTTTGAGTGCAGCCTTTCTGGTTTGACTGACCATGACTATTTATTTAAGATTAGAAATAAAATTTGTTCAACAGAAGCTAATCTTGGCATTTTTATTTTCAGTTTTGTCAGGTTTTGTATAAAAGCAAGATCAAACAACTTAAATACCAACATCCTATTCACTGTCCTACCCAGCATCTTCCTCTTACACTCTGTCTTTTATTCCTAATTTACTTTATTGATCAGGATAATTATTTCACTGCTGAGGAGTCTGACTCATTGACAGAACATATATCACCAAAGCTACACAAGTTTATGGTTTATGATCAACTAAGGGACTTTATTTAACTTATTCCAAGGTTGAAAAAGACATTGTGAGAAGGTCTTTTACATTTATTTTCATTAACATATCCTGGAATAAATTACTGCTATATCTATCTAGTGCAGACAGGGATTTTGGCTTGAAAATATTTCTTCAAAATGAATCTGCAAAAGCAAATTAACTACCTATTTTACATATATTTTTATTATGGTGGATTTTTAAAAATTAGCGTTATAAAAATGAGATTAAGTGCTATAAATTAGTGTTTCAGTATTTATTATCTCTACCAAAAAAAATTTAAATAACTGTGGTTAGAATTACATATAAAATGTGTGATTCATTCAAGTAACATCCTGTCTAACTCACTTCATATAGCATTCTACAGACATCCAGAAAATATTAAAAAGATACAAGAGTATCTTAACAATAATTTTAATATTATAAAATTTCCCAATTCAGAGGGGATGGGGGCGGGGGGGGAGAAAAAGAAAAAAATAAATCCCTGAAATACACTAATATTGGGGTCCAATTTCATATTTAGGTCTGTGTTATAAATGCAGGTAGCTCAAGACCTGTTTTTCCAAACAAAGTAGCCACCACATTTTGTTCACAGCTACATTGCCTATAAAATAACAATAGTATAAATGGTCATTCTGAATGGGAATGATACTTGAGTAGGCATATACAACTACACTTTTCAAAAACAGTTGTTTGAATTTTCATGTAATCAAGAATTAAAAATTAATCTCTGTACTTACTCTTTTCAAATGTTTCTTTTAGAGGCTCCTATTTCTTGTACATCTGTAGCAGTTTTCCTCACCAAAAATAAACTGCATGTGTATAAAAAAGAGAGAGAGACCTTGCTTTCCATTCTACATTTCACTAATGCTGTTGAAGACACACTTGTAAAACTGTAGAGAATTTTATTCCTCCCTATAGAAACAGAAGCAGTACCACAGTTTAAAAATGAACATTAAAAATAAATGCTCCATCCAGCATTTAAGTAATCAGCTAACTGGAAGTTTTTATGTTTCAGTGTTTTAACTACTACAATGTTTTAACTATAAAAAGCGTAAAACTTCTGAGATGTGATTTGGGAAAATGTCAATAAAACTATTCTGACTGCAGAGATTTCAACAAATGCACATGTACTCAGATTCTTGAGGCATTCAATCTTCTACCAAGGTAACTTGCTTGTCTTGCAAAAAAACCATAAAAATTACTGGTAATGTTAAAATGTGCATGCAGTCAGATTGTTTAGCACAGGATTGTGCTTCAAGCACCAAGCACACATAGATAGTTTTGTCTAGGGTCTGCTAATTTTTTTGTGAAAATGACAACAAAAATGCACCAAGAGTTTAAGACCTCCACCAGGAAATTGGTGATACATCAGGGAGTTGTAAAAATGCTCACACAGGGCAGTTCAGATGCAGTATTTGACCAACTTTAAAGATGCCCAAGAATGGCAGAAGCATAGAAGGCAGCTCTGTGTTGGAAGGAAAGCTACAGTCAAGAGGGCATTTTGGAACAAGCAGTCTGTGCTGCCATTATTGCACAGCACTCTGTTGGCAACTGCAGTTATGAATTTGCACATGTTAAGATGCCAATGCAGCAAGACACATTTAAGCTTTTACAGCCAGCTAACAGCTGGTGCAGCTGAGAGGTGTGAGTCATTTCTCAGCTATACAAACACAGGGTATAACATGCAAAAATTCACCCAGTTTAGCCTTCTGCAAAGAGCTCCCAGATAAAGAGGGTAGTAGAAAAAAACTGAGTAAGTGACATACATGTGGGCTTCCAGCAGGCCAGTTTAAAATGAATTGGGTGATACCACCTGAGGATGATCAGGCCAAGAAGCTGAGTAAAATTTGCTTCTACAAATCCTCTGAAAAACCATTGTAACTTCCCCAGAGGCATAATTTCAAAGTGCTGTTGTTCCTGCAACCAGCCTTGGGCAAGAGGTCATTTCACACACCATGTTGCCACTTTGGTGAGTGAACCAGCCTTAAGGCAAGTCCTCCCACAGAAAACGTTCAAAGTTCATGAAAGCATTAAATATGGGATCAGACCAGCATTAACAGAATCCAGAAAAGCTTTCATTCATTCATTCATTTCAGTCTACCTATTTCCCTAGAAACTGACATACATATGGTTGTATAATAAATATTGTTTTGAGATTTTTCTAATTTCCCTAGAAATATGTTTGGTTTCAACTTTTTTATTCTGTTCTGCTTCTTTCAACATCATAACTAAAATTGTAGAGACTAATAAAATAAACATATAAAATTTTCAGCTTTGATTATATATTTTCCTACAAATATCCAGCGGGAGAGAAATCACTTAGTAGCCCTGTGTCTTAGTTTTGATGTTAGTATATTATTGTTTACAATTTTACTCAGAAATCACTAATAATAGGTCACACCTATTATGTCTCATCATTTGAGCCACAGATTCATTCAAACAGTCCCCCCTCCTCATGGTCCCATGCAATCAACAGCCCATCACAGTTTACACACTTTTTTAATCCTGCACAAACTGTGCAGCTAAAAATCCCAGTGGTAACCTACATCTAATTACTAATTTTTCATGGCTAGGATTTGACTAAAACAAACACAAACAACCCTAAACTCAGTGAGCTCTGTAATATATTTCTCAAAAGAGCTATTTGTATGTGAGGGTGTGTGTGAGAATAGGCCTGGCACTGGAGCCATGAGTACAACATACTTCTAGGGCAGTGAACAGCCTCATCTCAGGCTGAGATACACAGGAATAACAATTATGTGACTATACTAGTTACAGTCATTTCAACTGCACTGCTACCACTGCCAGAAGTAACGGACAAAATAACAGCTGCAAAACATCTTCCCTCTAGTAAGTGCACCTTCCTTTTTTTGCAAACTTTCTTGTATACTGATTTCTCAACGTTCGGTTATTGTAGTTGGTATTTGGATTGTATTTCATATTCTTGGCAGATACAAGACTTAAGTTCATTTATTAGAACACATTTCTGACTTGAATTTTATCCAATAATACTGTTATTCATCTAAGATTCTTGGGTGTAACAGTCATGTATAATTCATGAAGTCCTCACTACTTCATGGACTACAACTGCTGTGACAATAAAAAGTACGCATTGAATATTGCACACATAATCCAAAAATAAAATGGAAAAAAATCCAAGACACATAAAGAAGAAAAGGCCCACAGAAAGAGAAAGGAAGAATGTATCTTTCGTGGCCATTTATTTTGGATCTGACAAATCTACAGCAAGGTAACAGAAACCTTTTTTTTTTTTTGTCGCTGGGACTGGATAGAAGTTAAATACATGCAAAACACTAAAATACTTGCACTGCTACCTAGCAGTTATTGCTTTTGCTGAGTGGTAGGCTCAAAGTCTTTTTTATGGGCAAAAGGAAGAATGTCAAGAATGACCAGCAATTATAAACCAGGGTTATATAAACCAGCTTATCTCAAAACAAGGGGGATCTGGAGGGCCCCCTTTGTTTTGGGTATTTGGCTACTCCAATGAGTCATCAGTTTCTATACACAGCCTCCTCTGAGATAATGAGTAGAGAGAAATGTCTTTCTGGTGTTCGACCAACCTGGTGTGTGCAGGGGGAAGTGTGTATATGGCTCAGCCCAGCATAAAGTATAAAAGTGGTCAACTAATAATACAATCTTTGAAAGAACCCAAATTTGTGCTGACTTCAACCACATACTCCTTGCCAGTGCCAGCATCAGGACACAGAGACTAGTAATAGGAATCACACTTGTATCATCATTATTTACTGTAATTGATATATTATGGAGCGCATTGCTGTATGCCTCTGCTAAAAAAAAATTCCATGTAATGCAAAATATATCACATTAGTAAATTTGATAGTAAAGATTAAAACCTCCTTGTGTAGCATCTAAAAGAACCTGATTAGAGACAATTGCCTCTGTTTGGCAACAGCCCACCCTTCACCTGAAAAAATTCAGATGAAGAAGAGGCTGTGAGTCCCAGCAAATGAAGAACAAACAAGGGTCAATGAGAGAACCAGGCCAGCAGCTCCTGCTCAACAGTTCTCAGTATGGGGCTCCAGGAGTAAGTGAGCAGGCTGTGGAACATCAGGGAAGACTAAGGGCTTGGGACCAACAGAGAAGCCCTGGAGGTTTAACACCTTAACCCCCAGCACCACAGCACAGGGACAGCCACAGTCTTTGGCCCAGGTCCCTGCTGGGGCTCTCCATGACAGCTCGGGCATTAATTACCAAGCTGCAATGAGTGCCCTGCTACGTGGGCAGGTGGAGCACAGAACCCATGGGGAGAGGCTTACAGAGCTGGCTTAGATCAATCTGGAGAAGAAAGACCAAGGAGGCTTTCTCAGCTACCTGCTCTCTTCAGCTACCCTGGGAACTGCAAGAGAGGACACAGTCAGGATCTTGTCACAGCTAGACATTGAAAGACCAAGAGATCTTAGCTGCACCAAAGGCAGGACTGTATTTCTCATCATTTTCCCAGGAGAAGAATTTTGTGTTATTTTACAATTTTCTAGAAATTACTGTCATATCAGAGAAGATGCAAAAGAAAATCATGAAGGTGTTCTATTCTCTAAAACATGAAATCAAAAAACTCACTCCCTTAATTGGAAAAACTGGAGATGAAATAGTCAAGAAGGAACACACATCATCAGCCGCTTTGGGTTTCAATTCCGAAGTTTTTTTCTGTGCTTCATTTAGCTATGAGATGACAAGAGGGATTCTGTGTTTCTTAGATCTGAAGTCTCATTCATCAGAAAGCATACATCCCTCTGGAACTGATTCCGAGATTGCAACTTGAAGAATCTTTGCTGGAATTCTCCTTAATGTGAGTATATCTTTCCACATTTCCTATAATCCAGATTACCCTTGATCAGTGCAATCAGGATATCGACTCATAAAACACCTGCTAGAGTAAAGCCACCTGACAAAATACTGGTGACACACAGAAACATTTTTGAAGTACTAACTGCTTGGGTAACTGGCCTCTATTATGAATTAGCTTGCCAGGGCACTTTTGGGGCAGATGTATTCCTTCTGGACAAACTGGTGTGAAAAGGAGACATTAATCACCTCTGAGTTTATGAGTCCCAGTACATACATTTTTCATGTCATAAAACTCTAGAAATAGTTATACAAACACATCAGTGATATGAAATTCAGCTAATTGCTAGTTTCATAGTGAAACTAGATAAAATGGGACGCAAGTGATTTATGGGGTGACTGAATGATGGACGTAGCTGCTCAGGACTCTCCAACTTGTTAAAGAGACATTTCTTTGGGAAACTGAGCAGGCTGAAGAGAAAGCTGCCTAGAAGTCAGGAACTGGATCCCTGTGTAGTTAGGTTCAAACAGAAACAGAGAGCTTTGGCAGGACCCTCCTGCTCCCCTGACAGCACAAGGGAGCAGCATGGCATGAAAACTGAGAAACAAGCAGGCTGGACAGTATCTCCAGAGAGCAGAGCGAAAATCAGTATGTTCCCATCAAAACATTTCCTCAGAATCTGAAAGTGTATTTCTTATGGAAGGTTTTCAGTGGTTCTTCCTACAGTGCCAGACTATTAAATTTGTCAAGTGTCCCCTCAATGTTCCCACAGAAAAAAAAATTCCAAAAAGCCTTTATTGTAGTTATTCCCTTCTCTCCTGTTTTTGCCCTCCCTTCCTGGATCTTGAACACCACTCTGTATAAAACGATTCATAAATATTAATCAAAGGAAATACATGGGGAAGAAGAGCACAGTTAATGACTGCTTAGAGAAGGATCTATTTTATGGGAAATTAAATCATTTCATTACATTATTATTATAAGTTGTTAAAATTATAATTAATTTTCATAAGTATTGCAGCAAAAATAAATGAATGTCAAAATGTGTTGTCTTTGCAGTTTTTTTTAATATTGAATAAAAACCTTATACCAGGAAAAATGGTCTCTTCAATATCAAGGTGTGGTTTTTTGCTAAGAGAAAAAAAAATTTTACGTAGATGCTCATGAAAACACAATGATGTCCAATAGTTAGGAAAATATTGAAAGTGTATTTGGCAGGGACCACCACACATTTCCATTACAAAACCTATTAAATAGTGGATTTATACCCCTTTATACACAGTCAATCAGAAGAAAATCTTTACCAATATCCTGGAAAAGAAAAACAGTATCAGAAAGCCTATAGAACAAAGCAGCGGAAGAAATACAATATTCTATTTTCATTTACTTTATTAATAGTGCTATTTTGGAAATCTTCAGTAGTAAAAGAAAAGAGTTAAACCACAAGAAACTATTTTTTTTTTTTACTCATTAAACACTATTCTCACTCAAATTCTAATCCATCAGGCCAGGTCATAGCTACAGTTAGGAAGCACTCACTCTCCTCATCCTAAGAAAAACAATTCAGTCCTATAGAGGAGTCATCCTTTTTGTGACTGTACATAGAAAATTATGCTCATTTACATTGCCACACACAACAACCCTGTTTGCATCAGGAAATTAATTTGCAGAGAACATGTTATGATGCACAGTTAGGGAAGAAAGGGCATGGCACATCAGACAGAGTCATCCTGAAAGAGGTCTGTTTCTACAGTTTGTCTCACTAGTGAATAAAGATCAACTTAGGAAACTCTTCTATTTATAGGTGGCATTATATTAACTTCTAGACCAGAAGGTAAGAGGTATTTCTGGTAGCAATATGCACTCAAGATTTACAATGTCATAGTTTGTTGACAGAAAATACTGAAAGAAAGGCATTGGTGAAGAAGATACAGTATTAAGACACTTGCCAGAAAGGGGGAAAAAAACCAAGGACACAGAGGCAAAGAGAAAGAATGAAAAGCATGGATGATTTTAAGGAAAAAAATAACTGAAGGACAACTGGCAGCTTGTTATGCTACTGTAAACAGACAACTCTCAAGCATTCAGGCTGAAAATCCAGTTGCTCTGCAATAGCACATGCTATCTACGCTCATAGTTTGCATTTCCACTGAGACCAGACTCCATATTTTCTTTCCAAAACTATCTTTTCAAAGCTTAAGTGTAACTCCTATGTCTTACAAAATTTTCCAAAGAAAAGAGGGGATATTAAGGGAAAGGTTGCATAGTTGGTTCGTTTTCTTGTTAGTTTTTCACATTTAAAAACTAAAAATTATCTTTTCAGCATTGAAAGTCATAATATACTTCTTCATCTGTTAATATCTGATGCATCTGATGCAAATGCAGTCAGTTCAAATCAGGTTATCTCAAATCAGTTAATTCAAGTTCACAAGCTGATAATGTGACTTTAGGATGACAGAATAGGGATGATCTTAGGATAGGACTTTTTAATGGTTTCTTCTGACTAGAGAAGTTCTATGTGTTTGAAAAGATAATAGCTTAGACATAGCATGTAAGGACTATTTACATTTTGCATACAGTCCTTCTTATTACTCAGAGAAGAAACTGGAATTAAGCAGACTAATTTAGGATTAATTAGTCCTCAATGTAAATGTGCTTATATCAGCAGACATTTGTTCCTAGCACCTTACCTTCCATGTTATGACCCCAAATGTATCAAAGATTCTTAATATTTAGCTAAATTCAAACTGACTCCCAAAACTACCCACTCCAGATCTATGTCAAATCTGTCTGTTCCCAGGCAATGCTGATGTTGGCCTTTAAAATGTGCATTGGGAGAGAAAACACCTTGAGATAGACATGTAATTTTTCCATCTTATTCCCACAGGATATAATAGGAAGAAAATGCACTACCAACATAATTTTATGATGGCAGTTCGAGTTCCAACACTTCTGGGATACTTAATACCTATCCACCTAATTAATGCAGCAAGTTAAGGGAATAAACAAAAAAATGAGGGGGAAAAAAAAAAGCCTATCTTCCCTGGACATCTTTCTGTACTTGAGCTAACCTACACAAAAGGTAAAGAAGGCAAACTTTACTCAGTATTCTGAACATAAAATCTGTTAATTTAATTTTCTTAGAACTTGGTATTTGAGAAAAATACAGTTCTATCTTATAGAAACCATGATAATGATTTTTATGCAGATTTTTTTTCCCTCTATTGAATGCAGTGTGAAACATTGAAACTGTCAGGTTACTTAGACCATCTTAATCTACAAGAATTTCAGGGAGTGAGCTCTTGGTTCCAATTTCATTCTGCCAAGTCTCACTAGAGTTGAATACTTTGTCCATAAGCTGAGCAGTAGAATAGTTAGAAAAGTTGGACATATTCTCTTTATTCTTGACAATATGCCAGAAGAAATAGAAATTAATGTAAAAAAAACCCGAAACAACTTTACAGAAAAAATCACCTCAAGCGGAAAAACTCCCACCATAATTTTAGGTTTAGCTTTAGAATCACTCTGAACCACTAACATTTTTGAGGTCTCCATGCATCTTTGAGTTCCACTACTACAAAAACCTTCTATTTCTGTATCTCCATAGTTACCTTTCACTCAAATGTAACAATGCAAGACAGAAAAAATCACTAAAAAATGCACATTTACTCTATGAACACAATACATTGATACTGCAACAAGGCAATATCTTACTCTATTTTCCTTTTTCAAACCATGACCTTGCAATGCAGTTTCCATAAAGAATGAAGTATTAATAAAAAGAATCCCTGCATTGCAAAGGGCATTTTCACTGTGTTAACATTTTCCTGTCTGGCTCAAAGTTAAAACATCGTTCTACATCCCACTGAAATCAGTTTTCTAATACCCATAAGCATCTGTGGCTATTTCATGGAAGAATATTCTGCAGTGACAACTAATAACTTCTGATACTTTTAAAGAAGTTTAAATCCTCTGTAATCAGAGAGCAAATAGAGCCATTTTTCACATCTTATTTGCCTAAAGCAGTATTTTGATATAAAGCCCTACTTGAAAAGCCGATTATTCATATGATCAAATTGAAACCTAGATATCTAGGACTGACTCTGCTAATAATGGCAAATACTGAAACAGCTGCTATTGAAGCAGCAGAAAAGAACAGACCAGAAGGTAGAGTTCTCAGAAACATGACCAGTTTCTCAGTCATCTCCCACTTACTACCAACTGCAGACCCACCAGCTCTGCAGGGAAAGATTGGTGTGGTAGTTAATGGTTTTAGCCTTTTAGTGGTGATTTAGTATTGGAGTGCACTTGTCCTGCTGAAAGTATGCAGAAGCTTATCTGTCATTAACTTGAAGGCAAATGGCCTTGCAGTTACTGAATGGTAAAAAAAAATCCGCAAGGGCAGTGCTACACTATAGCTAAGGGACAGAACACAATGTTGATACCTCACCTTGTTTCTAATATTCCATTAAAGTACAGTTTATGACAAACTTTGCTCATTGTCTTTTCCATTCTCATTTTCTCTGGAAACAATTGCTGCTTGTAACCCTTTTCTACCCTGGGAGATAGAGAGGTGGTGGGGTTCAAAATTGTGCAAGGTAGAAAAGGGTTACAAGCAGCAGAGGTCACTGGGCCTGATGGTATTCCTGTAAAAGGCAGTATATATGCTAAAAATCATAGTCATGTTAGAGAATATCTCCATTATAAGCCCCCCCTACAGTCTCCCTTCCCTAATCCCACCTTTCCCTTTTACCCTATATCCTATTACCCCCAGTGTATTCCATATCTGTTTTTTCACCCATGGTTTCCCTCACAAAACCATGACTTTAGCAATTGTTTCCCCAAAAATCCCTTTCCAATGCCAAGTGGGGGATGAAGAGGGGGAGGGAAGAAATTAACTATTTTTGTTTAGCGTTCCAACAGGCACAAATGGAAGAAACCCTCTCCTGTCTCAGTTTCCCCACAAAGCACTCTCAGAGAGTCCTGTCTCCCTTCTGTCAGCCTTAAGATGTTCCAGAGAATCTGTTTGGACATTTAAAGACTCAGGAGGGTGGCTTGTATTGTTTTAAAACTGTTCTTGTTATGTTTATCCAGTTGTTTTCAATGTTAAGTTTTAAATCTCTTTTTGTTAAAAATAAATGGCTGAAATGTTGGGGCCCTCCCCTGCTGCCATGTAGTCCTGGGAAACGGGCCCTGGGGGGGAGGCACGGGGTGTCCCTGCCCCTGGTCAGCCTCATTCCCCATTGGTTGTTTTGTGTTCCCCTGCCCAGCAAGGACCCTCGGGTCCCGTGATTGAGCAGTTCCTTGGCAGATCCTCAGCCATGCAGCTGGAGAAATAAACATCTCTGAAACATCTATCAAGAATTGGCCCATATATATTTCTTTTCCACGGGCCTCGTTGTCTGATACGCGTGTTGCAGTATCCGCACTGTAACAAACAATATGTTCCTTTCCAAAGTTCACACCCAGGAATTTGTTTAACGAATAAGCCTCAAAATCCTGTTGAACTCCAGGTGGGGGAACATTGAATTAATGGGGAAACATCTCATTCTGGTAACAAACTCAGATTGCTTCTAATAAGACATGACTTGAGAAGATGAACAATGAGTTGACAAATTTGAAATAAATAAGGTTTGTTTGCCAAATAATAGAAGCCATAGACAGTTTTGTCTCAATAGACCGCAATGGCACAGGCCAGTGTACAGTAATTTTCTTACTGTAAGGATGTAGTCCACTCAAATAATGCTGATTTACTTAAAAAAATCCCAAACAACAAAAATATCCCTCTAGCCTCAGTCAAAGACACTAAAGAAGAAGCCAGAAGAGATTCACTATTGAGTATGGTAGAATCACTGATGTCTATGTTGACAGCAGCAGAGTGCATGTAAGGGAAGTATGTGTTTCATTTAAGCAGAAGATAAGGTGATGAGACAAACCAGCAGCTGGTCTGTGCAATTCCTCTCCAAATAAAAAGTGTGAATTTTGGCTAGGAATTAGGTGCACTCAAGTGCTGTGAACTTGAAGTCTTCAAAAACATTTTTTTTACTAGATCAAGATTCCCGGAGGCATTTCTCCATTTTGCTTCTTTCAAGCTCTCACCACTCATCTCCTGTGTAGAATACAAGAAGCAGTTCAAGAAAACTTACATAGTAATTAAAAACAGAATGGCAAGTTTGTAGATACCTACAAATCTACAAAGATATGACAGATTTTAAGCTGTTACTGGATGGGACTGGAAATAAATATTCCCTTTAGTAAGGAGCTTTACTTATCTCAAATAACTGTATCATGACCACTTTAAAGGGAGGAAGGGTGATACTGATCATGCTGTAATTATACCTCTCCTGATGGGAGAGATCTTTCAAAGTCCTTGCCAGGAGTTCGAGAGACAAACAGGACTCTCAGCCTTCACTGCTTCTTGATAGATTTTTATTAAGTCTATCAGTGAAAAAGAATCACTAGGGTGATCCAGACACAGCACAAAGCAGAGAATGCAGGTGAAAGCCGAATTATCAAGATTACATGGCCTTTTTAAGGGTAAATTAACCAATGGTTACTAAAAACGTACATTATTTTTATTTTTCTGCCAATTATTTAGTAACACAGCCAGGAACTGTGGAATTCTTTGTCCAGTCACCCCAAACTACTTTTACTGCAGAATATGGAGTAGAAGAAGAAGAAGAAGAAGAAGAAGAAGAAGAAGAAGAAGAAGAAGAAGAAGAAGAAGAAGAAGAAGAAGAAGGTTTGGAGAACAACAACAATCCTCCATTTTGATGTTTTTTGTTTTATCTATTTACTACATTAACAAACCCAAAACCTCTAAATTTTTCACCCTGTGACAATCTTACATAGTAGTCTATCACCTAATTTACACTAGTGTAGTTTCTAGTTCTTCTCTAAGAGTAGGCAGTTTTTTCCAAGGACAGAGGTCAAAAACAGTGTAGTTCAGGGGGGTAAAATTCTTCAAAACAGGCAGAGAAATATTCTCTGCGCTCTGGGTTCCCACAGAAAGGGACAGAGAAAAGCAATACAACGTGATTTGAAAAGATGACTTTCAACAAAGGGCAGCAAATTTATTGGTGCACGACACTTTTGATTTTGAGGGATGTTGTAGGGAGACACTACTGAGAAGTGAAAATGAAATTCTGTAAATCAGTCTTTAAAAGATGGATAAACATAATGCAAAATTGGAATTTATGTTTTTTATTTCAAACAGGCCAGATATTCAGGGAGTTAGTCAAGTTGAAATTCAGAAAACTAAGTCTCTTATCTGGACACACAGGATGCAGCACAGGGCACAAAAGTAGGGAGTGATATGGGCTCAACTACTCAACAGTCAAAGTACTGAATATTGCTCAGTATGAACCATTTGGTGCATGAAGATTTTCTTTCCCACCATCAGTTTAGATTACCTAAATATAAATACCCTGTCCCTTCATCAGCGCAAGCTGATTTATAAAAGAGCAGGTTTATAGTTCTGATATCAACAGGCCTATGTTTTTCTTCTCTCAAATCACCTTGTTAATTTCCTTAAAATATGAGCTAAAATATACAAAAATGTTTCATTCAGCTGTGACTCACTGCAACACTCTTCATAGCCACCACAGAGCCAGTCTAATGACTCTGTTTGTCAGCAGCTTCCTCACAGCACCCCAGCTGCTGTTCTCAGCTCCCGTGTGAGCTTCTTCAGCTATTCAAGTCAATATTCACATAATGTAAAGCTTCAAATATGTATTAACATACCTCCCACACTACAGGACTCCTAAATAAACTGTTCCAGTTTCTCAAATATCTTAAAGACATTAGCACAACATTGTAGTAAGATGCATTTGTTTAATAGTCCTCCAAGGTCACTGACTTAGGCACATATTGTAAATTCTGAGACCACTGTATCAAAGAATTCTTTGAAATAATTATTTATATGTTCTGTCAGGCAAAAAAAATAGGAAAGAATCAGCTTTATTATTATCTAGCCATTAATCTCATAATAATTATTCATGCTTATTTTCAAATAAATCAGTTTACTGGATACTGGGTTCCAAATTCAAATGAACAAATGGCAGATCCAGATCACTTGGTGAGTTTATAATTCATTCATTTCCTGATGCACAGGTCTACTGATTCCCTCACCCAAGATCTTCCTCTGTGCTAACAGAGTGGCATCACAGTTACACCAGCTCATGCAATACAAATACTGCCCACCTCAACAGGCACTCGAAGAATAATTAAATGTTGCTTTTTTTCTTTTCCCATCAAACACCAGGAAATATAAAACATGACAAACATGACCACATACATCTCCACATACTACCTTTTCATCCAGACTCTGAACTGCTATATTTCGCTTTGAATCTCTCATTTAATAATATTTTACCGTAACATTTTGGATTTACTTTACTAATGGAAGAACCATTTATTGGCAATTTCCCCTATTTGCACTGATTAATTATGGTCTTTTCAATGTCCACATAATTTTATACAAGAGGCTAAAATAACTTGAACTCCAGCTGGCATCCAGGCTGTTAAAACCCTTCAGTTTTCAGTCTTTTAATATATATGACATCATGTTTTACATTAATTTTACAAACATGGAATACATGTTCCATTTTTGCAATGGCCATAGCAATTACCTTCAGTTCAGTAATAGTTTCTCTTAATGAGCTACATGACATTATTCAAACTCAAGTGCTTCAAATCCTAGCTCTTGTCACTAATTCACATTATGGCGATTTTCCTTCCCACTGGTGCCTGTTGGTTTTAAACCCTACGTCAGTTTTGATTCACATTTAAAGAGAATTAATGTTACTGTGGGACTTTTGAAAATTATATTATTTTGCTTAAGATATTTACTTCATTTATCCTATTATTGATAATACGTTCTGTTCAGAAATAATTCAGAGACAAGAAATCTGATGGATCTTCTATGCTGTCTGGATTTGACTGATCATTTTAAGCCCCTGCACAACAGAATCTTCCAGATAGCTTCCTACAAGCTGCCTTTATAGATAAAATGCACAATTATGATTTTTTATATTATCAAACCTAAAAAATAATAAACGTTATGAGGATAGTCCTTCACAGAAGAAGAAAAAGCAAATGTTTCTGTATTTCATTGCCCAGGAGGAAATAATGTGAGTAAGACTGCTGCTGCTGTGAAGAAAATTAGTTAGAAATAGGCTGCATGCACACCATGTACCAGCACAGGACAGATGCTTTTGCTGTATTGAATCTGGAGAACTGCATTGATTCACAAGTGGTGCACAAGAAAGGCAGTGGGTCACACAAGCTGCCTCCATGGAGAACAAGCACAAATTTAATACTATGTCACTATCATATACATTTTAGAGATAAGATTCTGAAAATTAATTCATTGACTAATTAAAACAAAAAAAAAAAGTGTTGGAGACTGATTTATAAGTGAAGCACAGAAAAATAGCCAGAGGGATCAAAACATATATTAAATACTTCCCAGATTTGACACATATCTGTTAAAATCATACATACTCTGAGACAGAATGTATGACCTATTCTTGTAAATATTATTTTAAAAATCAATTATAACATTTAGTAGACATATATTACTATTTCTCTATCATAGTCTGGTACCAAGTGCCAAAACATGAAATTTAGATAGCTTTGGAAAGGAAGCTATTGTAAACATACACAGACTGAGAAGGTAGTTTCCCTGGCAACCAAAAGATCTGAGAACTCATTCCTTCAGGTTGCAATTCTGTTTATGAGCTTCCACATCTGCTTGCATAGGAATGAGACACCTGGGATTACATTTCTAGAGTGATGAGTGAGAAATTAGAGAACAATAGACAATATTATTACATAGCTAATTTTGTGCAGTGATGAAAATGGCTCTTCTAACGTTCATTGTCATGGACCACCCAGAATATCTGAGGACATCAGTATTCATACCCTGATTAAGCATCCAGGCTTTTCCCTCCTTACCTTGACAGGAGCCAACACCTGTAAGAAAACCAATGAGGATGCTCTCCTGCTTTGTACTAACATGGGTTAATGGGTTAATGGACTATTTCATTAAACAGACTGTAAGCATTCCTTCCTGTTAAAACAGACTAAAAGCCAGAGGAAGGAGGAAATATTGCATATTAGATGGTGATCAGGAAAGAGCAGGCACTTCTGTTGGCTATTTTCAAGAACAGGTGCAAAAAGAAGTTATTTCCTGTAAAATTTTATTTAACTCTCAACATGAACAAAGCTACATGTACTCAGCTGGCTTAGATGGAGGGAATTACTACAGCAGGATACTTTTATTCCCTAATGTGTTCTCTGCAAATACTCTGTGTTTGCTGTATGCAAATGACTCTGTACGGACGCTGTCACACCAAACAGGGTTATTTTGTTCAGCCCAACATCTGCAGGCAAACTACATCAGATAGGCTGTGACTAGCATGTCTGAGGACTAAGCACATTTTCAACACTAGTATTCAACATAATTAACTCACTCAGACAGTCCTATATTAGATCAACTGAAGTTATTGGATTTGTTTTCATTATTAAGTTTATTATAATTAATGATTTTTGTAAACAAAACAATTTTTGAAGATGTTGTGGGTTGGTTTGTTTTGCTTCTAAAATCATTTAATATTATTTCATTAGGCAAAATGAATGGAAAAATTACTTCAGTAATCCTCCTTTCCCTACTAAATTTGTTCTGCTTCTGTCTGAACACCTTTTTGTTGTAGATTTCTAATGTTCAGAAATGTGCAGTAAGGTTTTGTATATATAACCAGAATTATCCCAAATAATAATTAACCAAAGAAACTAGTATCCCTAAAAACCATTGAGGTTTGATTTTTAATGTCTTTTATTTCTTTTAATCCAATATACATCATTTTACTAAGTTTTTGAAAACTGAGGCTAAAAAATATTCATGATAGCACCTGTGGAATTTCAGCAGCAAGTTTTCTAACATACACAGCCTTCAGTGCACTCTACCAAAACCAAAAGATGAACACCACTCACCCCACCCCTACCCCCCAAAATTCCTCATAGTATTACAGCCTGATTTAAGCTTTCTTTGAATTTGACTCAAGTAATAACATACCCTCAAGTTTTCACCTGCTTTCATGCTCAGACTGACTGAAAATTTCAGACTTTTCTGAGTAGGAAATGCATTCAACCTTTAACCATCAGTACTGGGTAAATTACCACTTACCACTCTACTTGATGGCACAATTTGAAACTGAATACTGAGCTTCTTTTCATGCAGCAAATGCAAGTGAAGCCTTGTACACAAAGCCCAAAGTTTATCCACCTAAAGGTGAATATGAAGTGGTTTTCCTTTCTGTGGCCATAAATACAAATTAAAGACTTACAATGAGAAATATAGCTTCCATCATACAAACTGCACATCTGTGCTAATAGAATGAGATAAAAAATCCATTATTTTTTTTTACAGAACAGGTATTTTGAAAATTCAAGTGCTTCACACTATGCACCAAACTTTCCCGTACTTTCTCGAGATTTGAATTTCTAGAATTTGTTTCATAGAGTAGTGTAACTCATACCACAATGTGAGGGGAAAACAGGAAAAAATGCTGAATCCAAAATTTCCAGGCAAACCTGACCCAAAAAGTTTGTAGTCTCTCACACTAAGCCCTCTTATCTGCATGTCACTTACATAACACTTCATAAGCTATGAAAACACAAATTCAATCAACAGCAAAAAATTTAACACCTCTGTTCTTTATTTCCCATCTTTGTAAATCCCAGTTCTCAACTATACTGTCCAAAAGTGGAGGCAAACTTGAAAGGAGGAAAGAAAAGATTCTTAATAGGAATTCCCTTAAGGAACAGGAAGCCTGTTATGTTGTCTTAACATATTAAGCAATTTAAAAGAAGAAAACAGTTCACTGTCCTCATTTCAGCTGGGATAAAGTTAATTTTCCTCCTAGCAACTGGTACAGTACTGTGTTTTGGATTTAGTATGAGCATGATGTTGATAACACACTGATGTTTTTGTTGTTGCTTGGCAGTGCTTACTCTAAGTCAAGGACTTTTCAGCTTCCCATGCTCTGGCAACCAGGAGGTGTGCAAGTAGCCAGGAGGGAGCATGGCCAGGACAGCTGACCTGAACTGGTCAAAGGGATATTCCACACCATAGAATGTCACGTCCAGTATATAAACTGGGAAGGCTCAATCGCTGCTCAGGGGCAGGCCAGGTATTGTTCAGTAGGTGATGAGCAATGGTTTTGTGCATCACTCATCTTTCTGGGTTTTTATTACTCTCTGGTTTTGTTATATCTTTTTTCATTACATTATTGCTGCTGTTGTTGTTATTGTTGCTATTATTATTATTATTAAATATAATTTATATATATATATTATATTGGTGTCAGGAATTGTGACTAAGCAGCTGCACAGTACTTATTTGCTGGCTGGAGTTAAACCACAAAAAATTCAATTGGCTTAGGCTGAGTGTATGAATATTTAAAATATTATGTCTAAATTAGGATATGTGTCTCAAGACACATTAAAAGAGGTACTCTTGTAAGACCAAAAAAAAGTTTTAAAGATTTCTCTTCAATGCACAAATCCTTTAGAAAATCTCAAATAAAACCAGACACATCTTACACTGAATATATTAATAAATATGGTTTCTATTATATTTGTATATTATTAGATAGATATATAAAGTAAAATTATATTACTACACCATTTATTTCTATTTTAATATATTAAATATATTTATATAAATATATAAATATTTAAATATAGAAATATATGAATATATGAATATATGAATATATACATTGCAAAGAACTGCTCAGAGCTTAATTTGATTATATTAATTAAGCTGAGAGAAAAGATTACTTGTACCAGCAGGAAAGAGAGGAGTAAGGGAACTAGTAAGGGAACCTGTAAGATTCTTAGCACATTAGACAGATGGGTACACAATCGCCTGGGGAACAGTGAAGTCTAAGCTGAAGTTTGGGAAAACTACAAGGTATTATAAAATGAATAAGTGTTAGGATGGCAAGAAATACTCTCTAGGTGTTCCCTTGCCAGCACTGGGGAAAGCATACCAGGCCCCTCCAACCTTGGAAGTCATACACAAGTGTGGTTGGAAAAAAAACAGATGTATCATCATGCTCCAGAATACATTTACCACATATAGGACTTTCAACAAGAGACTCTTAAACCATCCTTATCAAAAGGTTTGTTTAACTCTATAGTACTTTTCATCCTACCTCTCAAATTATTTCCCTGTATCACCTCCATCCCTTCCCAAATACAGAACATACCCATCTCTCCTTTTTCCAGTGGCTCTAGTTTGATTGATTTTCTAGCATGATCCGGTATTTATGCACCTTCAACAAATTTGATAACAAACAACCCAAATTAAATCAATGGACATCTGTTTAGATTTCTGAAAGACTCATCCTCATATAGCATCAAAATAAAATCTATTTGAAAAACCCACCTCAGGACCTGCTTAGATCTCTTTTTCTCTGTTAATTCTCATTACTATTTGTGCAAATAGTATAGGAATTCCATGGAGCATGAGTATATTATCATTTCAATGTCCTAAGAGTATTGCAACTTAGCCAAAATTTGTGAGAAATAAGGAGTTACTTCCACCCATTTTGTTAATTCACTCCATACTGAAAAGTAATGTATAACACGTTAAGCAATGCATTACAGATCATTCCTTTTTACATCTCTCAGTTAAATTTTTTCCATTTGATAGTAGTAGGAAGCTGTTATTACCTACAGGCCTCACCAATAGAAAGTGTACATAAATAATTCCTAATCAGGATTTCCATTACTATATTTTTTTTATTTTATCTTATTTTTAACTGTGGTTGGCAGGAGGTATCAGTCAACTGCTATTGTCACTCTGGGCAAGAAGAAGAAGAAGAATTATCTGGATACCTACACCTTACCTATCAAATCCTATGCAAGCTGTCTGTAGCGGGTCGTAAACCGGGCAGAAACACCAATTAGAGTGTAGTGGTTTGGACCAAAATACTCATTACTTACTTATTTACCTTCTGTGAGATAACAATTAGGAGAAAGCAAAGCAGGCACAAAACTTAAAAGAATATAAAGATGTTTATTAACAGACCTAAAAGGAAGAAAAAAAAAAAATCAGACCACACCTTCAGAACACTTCTCCTCCCCCCACCTTTCTCTTCTCCCACTGACAACGTAAAAAGACAACCCTTGAGATTTTCAGTCAGTTTACCACTTCTATAATAACCTTTTTCAGTTCACTTAGGGAGAGGAGTCTCTCTTGCTCATGCTACGGAGACATCTCCACAAGAAGTTCTCTCATGGCTTCAGTCACAACGAGCAGCCACCCGGGTTGGTTCTCTGCTCGCATGTGAGAGTCCCTTCTCCCAACTTGCAGCTTTCCCCACAACTGCTTTTGAGGGTCCAATCTTCAGCTACTGGGGTACCATTTTAAAGTTGAGCTGTTCAGAAACAAAAGTTCTCTTCACCCATCTCTGGGAGCATCTTCATCTCTAGGAATAGAGGCCCTCTCCCTTCCCTGGGAGAAAAAGGGTCCTCATCATCTTCATCTCTAGGAATAGAGGCTTTCCTCCTCCCCTGGGAGCAAAGGGGCCTCATCAAATTACAGCTGCTTCAGCATTTGCTTATTTCAACACGGGTGCTTTTGCTCACAAGTACAGTTTGAACGCTCCAACCCCCTGTGCTTTCATGAAATTACAACAGGTACTCTGATATATCATAGTCCATCACCACCATAGCTTTACAACAGAATTTCAGCTTCTAAGCATCTCCTCTTTCTCCTCCCTCAGGGTTTCAGCTCTTCCTTATTCACTGACTTTGGTGTCTCTATGGTGTTTTCTTCACCTTCCCTCTTCCTCAGACTCGGAAGAGGATTAATATCTGCAGGCTTCATCTGTTCTGGAGGAAACTTACAGCGCTAAAAGGGTTAATCTCACCCAGGCCTTGCAGCTGGAATTTGCTTATCGCTGTTGGTCACATCATCTTTGCCAGGCAGCGGGGCGGCTTCAGCTGAATCTTCGGCCACACTGGATGGGTGGGGTGTAGAGCCAGGCCACGCCGTCTGCACGTAACAGAGCTATGGGCGGGGCCACGACGGAACAGGGCCGTACAGCTCCAGGATGGCTGTGTCCCGGCCCGGCCCGGGCTGAGCAGGGCCCGGCCCATCCCCACTGGGCCACACGGTCTCCCCTGCAGTTACCTGTCCCAAGGCCAGAAGCAAGAGAGAGCTTTCCCAGGGTTTGCTCATTCTTAAATGTCGACCACAGAGGCGTGTCAAGCTCTTTAAGTGGCTTAAAAAGTTGTCAATATTCAAACTAGCCAGCTGATAGGTTCTGTTAGGTAACAGAGGAAACTGTAAGCGCCTCTTTGCGAGAGAATCACTTCCGTAGCTATGATAACCCATGACACTGTCATAACAGCTACTAGTGTTGCAGGGACTGAATACATGAATTTCTTCTTTTGAAGTGTATCTTTCGTTCCTTCAATATATATTTTGCTTAAGTTTCAAGGTCCAAGACATGGGATAACACAAGTTCCTCAGCTTTGGCAAATCACTCCAGCCCTTGATACTCAGGAAGGCTGAAAGTGAAACAAGTGAAGTCCACCAAATAGTTGTCCACAAAGAATGTTGGTGTTATAGACATCTCACCAAATCATCGAGTTCTTGAACTCTCAAAGAGACAGTATCTGACATCTTAGTCCACAAAAATGCCAAGTTTAGAACATTCACATTATTGCACTCAATTTTTCAAAACACACATGAATGAAAGGGGAAAAGATCTGCTTTATTAGTCTTGGAAAAGTGCAGATAAGGCTGCTAAGTGACTCTTCTAATAGGCTTTTTTTATGGTTGGATATTTTTGTATAGCTTTATTAGATGCCTTCCCCTCTACCCTCCCTTACCATCATAGTCCAAGTTTCTCTGATCAGGTTCTTTTAGATGCTTAGGTATTTTTAGACATACCCATAGGAATCAGCTGGTCACACATCACACATATTTCTTGTACCTATACTTACCTTGATAAACATTTTTAATTTTCCTAATGTGATAAAGTGAATTATAGAAACATTTACTGTGCTCTAGTGTACTGTAACATTATTAATGTGATGTTAGAAGGTTGTAGCCTTGCAGCAGGAGGGAAGCTACCTGTTATCTTTGCTCTAGATCCTGTGCTCTGAATTGGGTTAAAACTTCTGTAAAAGGAGAAGATGGTAACTTGCTTGAGATGACTGAGCACAGGGAATTGCAAGGTGTCTTGAGAGAACAGATTGAGGAAGCAGGGAGAGAAGAAAGGACAGATGGTGTTAGCCCAAGTAAGGAAGGCTACACAGCACTAGCAGAGGCTTGTATACTTTACATCGACTTGATTGTTCAGTTGCTGCACCCTTCTCTCTAGTGCAGCTGTCACACACTGTTGTTTTAGTGTGCAAGAACCTAACCATTTCCCTACAGTTTCCACAGAAAGTGATTCCAAAGATGCTAGTTACTGAGTAGGCAGCTAGTTCATCATTCTTCCAATGTAATGGTGTAAAATCTTTGACTTAGCAGCGTGTCTAATACTTTAGAAAAGGCTAATTAATTCTGGAAAATTCTATCAAAGCTGATGAGTACCTAAAAGGAAGCCTATGACATCATCCTGGGCACTCAGACAATCACCCATAGTGTCTGTGGAGTTTTTTCCTGTACCTGCTTTTTGAAATTTTTATCTTTAAGCTCTACGTGGAAAGTTTCTCAAGGTTTTTAATTTTGGAAACTTCGTCATGCTGGGTGGAGTTTTGCTTTATAGCTTCAGAAAAAGGCATGGAGGCACGTTTGGTAACTACCAGCTTCTATAAATTCTTGGGTCTTTCTAGTTCAAAATGACATTGCTTATGGTTCAGTGAAGATCCATAACCACTGCAAGCATTTCTGCGCTAGTAAACCTCACCACATCATTCACAGAAATACAGCCTCTGACATTGCATTCAACTCTAAATACTTCGTATGAAATCGGATTTTTACATTGTTTTGCACATATTCTGCCACCCTAGAAGAGTATTGTTAATTCACCTGCTCTGTTGATCAGCATTTCCCAAGTCTTATAGAGACAAACCAGCTTTGATTATGCATTTTAGATTTATAATATAATTAATAGGATATTTCAAAAGAACCTACATACTTCTGTACTGTAAAGCCTGAAGTGTCATTTTTTTAAGAATGCAGATATTAAGTTTGAAAATTTCTCCATTATGACTAGATTTTACTGTCTGGCCAAATTGTTGCTGTCAAGGTTATTAATCAACGTGGAAAGAACTGCACTGTAGAATTACACAAGGCTCAGTACAGGTGAATTCTTTTTCTCTGTTATTATTTTTGCTTTAAATACTGCAAATGACAACCACACAATGTGTATCACTATCTAATTAAGTGATTTTAGGGGCTTTTAGGGAAGGGAATTAGATGACCAACTGATTTATTTTGTGGTTCATCACTGTGCACGATGCTTTCAATGCATCCCTATAAAAAAATGAAAAATCCAAAGATAATGTAAAAAATTGTTTTTCATTGAAATAAACAGAAGATATTTTTCATAGAACAACAGGCTGTAAGTGCCATCTGATGATGCAGGAAAGGGACTACAAGCTTCAATCCAGCTGCACACAACCCTGAAGAAAAGGCAGGAACTGTATTAGAAAGCCAAGAGCATGCCTTTTTTTTTCAATCATTTTAATAAAACTCCATCTGTACAATAGCTTCAACAATTGCAGAGATATCTGTAAAGGGACAAGAATACCACCTACACTGGCAGAAGCAAAACATAAAATAACGTCTGAAACCTTAAGTCCCTCTCAGGTATCTAGTTTGAAGCAGTCCAATAGTCATCCTCCCCAAAAGGAGAGGCAATAAAACTAGAAGGAAAAAACTAAAATATTCATTGAAACAAAACCAGAAAAATATAAGAAAAAATACAGCTGTGTTTTGCTACTTCCACTACAAAAACTATGAATTCCTGCATGCTTATATGCTAAAACATGCTTCAGTAATGAAGAATACCTTGAAAGAACCAACACAAAGATAATGATAAACCGAAAGAAAGAAGTTAATGGAGCAATTCAAAGAATGTTGTTGTATCTAAAATTCTTTGAAGTTTACTTAAGAAAACAGTATCTGGTCCCCTATTGATACCCAAGTGTTCTTTCTTCTCAAAATTAAAAGTCACAAGAACAGGCTTTTCCTTCTTTTCCTTTGTGGAACATTGAACCTGTCCATTTATTGATTCTAATATTAACATGCATATTTCAGTTTCCACCTTCTAGACTAGATAAAAAACAGTCTAAAAAAAGTTTCAGAAATAAAACACAGACCATTTTCCAAATAAACTAGGGGATTTATTTGCATAGATATCCAAATCTCTGTATCTGCTGGTCAAAATATTTTTTTGCTGTTAAAGATATTAATGCCTGTATTGTATTCTAGTACACCAAATTGTTTTACTTATTAACCTCTATTTCACTCAGAATTATTTCAATGATAACTTAGAACAAAAGTTCGGTACAGAAATAAAATTTTGCCTTCCCTAAATATTTTATAAATAGGTATATTACATACATACATGTACTGCAGAGCTAAATAGTTTATCTATACCATGATAACAAACCTTTCTAGGAAGAAAGGGTTTTCCTTTAGCAAAAAGATGAGTGGGACCATAAGCTCCGACACTTCAACCACTTTAACTCATGAGAAATAAACTAGACCTTCTCTCTAATGCTGCTTTTACAAGGGTTTACCTATGAATTGTTTCCAGCAAAAGATTTTCAATGTGTTTTTTGTACTAGTTTAATTTTTTAGTCTCACTGATACAGTATGCAAACCTGAAATCTGAATATTCAACTGAATTGGAGGAATGACTAAATGAATACATGAGTATTCTATACGGCAAAGCTGTTCAAATATTTATTCGTCTTATTTGTAGTCTCTCTATCCTAAATTATGAACCAAAGTTTTTGTTATCCCAGGTATTAAAGACTTAGTTTTACATCTGTATGAATGCCAGTAAAAATAAATTTTTACTAAAATTTAATTTTTCCTGACAGCATTTTCATGACATTAAGAACTATTTTATAGTTCTTATGTATTATTATAAGAACTTATATGTTCTTATATATTGTAAGGTTGACTCACATAAAAACTTAATGACACAGGGTCAGTAAAAGCACACATGATTCACATTGGTTTCTTCCACTGCCAAAAATTATTAGAATCTTCATTTTCTCCCTCTCAAGAAAATGTTCATCTCATCTTTCCTATTGGTATGGTTCAATTTTCTTTGAATGTCTAACCAGTAAGTAACTGGATATCCAATTATAAATATTTTATGTTCTAAAGCAGTAGTTCCTAATGGCTGATTTCTTACATGCTCTCCATTTTTCCACAAAGGTTTTAAGTACATAACGGGTGTGCGTAACTTGCAGTTTATTTGTTTCCTCAAGCTGGTAGCGAGTTTAGTGGCAGTATTACACTAAATGACAGAATAGGACATATTGATGTCAAATTATTAGACTGGAAACAAGCCTGACGATGCCTAGAGAGAATCTGCAGCACTACATCTGGATAATTGCTCTTTTGAGAAGAGTTGTTTGACAACCCTTTGATAGAATGGTTTCTGAAAACAGCTCAAAGTTATTAAGCAGAACAAACACTAGCCAAGTCTCCAAGGGACAGGGCTCTTTGTTTGTTGTTTTCCTCTACTGTGCAGACATGGCAAAAGAAGCTACAACTACCCAGGTGGGAAAACATGACACACAGGAAAGACCTACTTGATACAGATTTTGTATATCTATCCAAGTTAGGTGTCTATCTTGGCACAAGCATGGTTAATTTTTACACATAATAAGAATTTGTAGGAAAGAGGCAGAGTGGACTCTGAGCAGTTTTACATGTACTAACAAATATCAGTTTCACAGAAAGTTAGATTTAGATTCAAAAAGCATGCAAATCAAGATTAAGCACAACTCTCCCTATAGCAAGCACATCCTTAAAGTTTCTGATGGATCTGGATTTATTTTAATTTTGCTTCAGTTTTCTAGAAAATTGGTTGGAACTAAAGAAAAGATCTACTGATTTTTTTTTTTTAAGTTTTCAACATTTTTTTTAAAAAAGGTAGTGAAAGGTTGACTCACACAAAAGCTTAATGACACAGGGTCAATAAAAGCACACATGATTCACATTGGTTTCTTCCACTGCCAAAAATTACTAGAATCTTCATTTTCTCCCTCTCAGGAAAATGTTCATCTCATCTTTCCTATTGGTATGGTTCAATTTTCTTTGAATGTCTAACCAATAAGTAACTGGATATCCAAATCTCCCTCTTCCCTACATGATCCCCTAGACATGAAGCTAGATCATACTAATTTTTACTGTTCAGATATAAGCACTTTATGAGACGAGGCAGAAATCTAATGGCACAGGTTGAGAGAATTCCATTGTACAACCAAAAGACCCAAATTCAAGACAAACTAGGATACTCTTTTAAAGGGAGTTATACTACTTAAAGAAAGAATGACATTGAAATAAAAACTCTTATATCCTGGAATTAATGCTAAAAATTCTGAGAATTTAATTGACAAGTGGCATGACATCTCTAAAAATGTTTTGGCTCATATTCAAAATCTTTCAGAAAATTCAGTCTTAGCTTACATTTAGTTTTGGGATGACAGAAAACTCGTGTCCTAGCAGCACTATCATTTACTTTGTATCACATTACACTGTGATCAGTGTGGTTGGTCCTGTCCAGTATCACTTGCAATAGTGATGACCGTATGACAGAGCACTGGGTCAGTTATCATTCAACTTCTTTAATAGAACATGTTCTAAGCAACTTTTCAACTCACATGACTGTTTCCAGATGTTAAGGTCTACCAAGATGCCTACCTCAATGGCAATTAAAGTACTTGAAGGAAAAAGTCACTTGCTTTCTCTGCTTTATAACACACAAACCTGCAAAAGTCGTAGCTAAAGTCAATCAGAACACAGGAAGAAAATACCAAATTCAAAAATTCTCTTTGTAGGTTTCATTTCTTCCTATGTTGAATGAAGCTAAACCCATAATTTTTCAAAGATTTCAACAGATTTAATTCAGTCAGAAAAACAAGGAAAATGAACCACAGGATCCATGAAACACCTGTTCCTAGTACAAATCTATATTTTCCCCTCTTTTTCTCATATGAATAACCACCTAGGGCACTGCATAAGAGAATGGAATTAACATCATGAAGAAAAACAGTGAAAAAAATCAAGACAAGTTATTCTGAAGAAAAAAAATGGATTACTGAGATTTTGAAGCAATTATTCCTATTCCCCACCTCTAAAGACCGGTGTACAAAGTATGACAAGAACCAAAAGAATATTTGATTTCCACCAAAGTAGCTAATTCCAGTTATCTTTATTTAGTGATGAGAAGGGATTTAAAGTGGAAATACAGGTTCTGAAGAAGATTGGAATTTTTCTTTTTGGAAATGACTATTAAATGGAGTTATTTGGTCATCACTATTTAATGCATTTTTTCTGCATTCTGCCCATACACATTCTGAAATGAGGTTAAGATATGAATGAACTGTCTCTGTATGAATGCAAAAATATGGTTTCTGAAGCTGAAAATGGTGTCATAAGAAACATTACCTGAATTGTAGAAGCTACCGCAGCTTGAAGAAAACTGAAAATTGCAATGAAGTAAATATTATATTTATGGGAAAATTATAATATACTTTACAACTGTTTTGTAGTGGAAAATAATTAGGAATCAGTGTGGAACAGTAAGCATACAATAGTAGCATGTGTATCTCATATTTCTTGACAATTTCCATGCGCAGAAAGACACCCTAAGGCCTCCCAAAGCCCTCTTCCATATTTTCCAATGGCTGGCCACACAATAGAGGTGATTACAGCTCAGAAAGACTTTTCAAATGCATTCTGAAACCTGTTTATTATTGATTGACATTAATATTACATTGAGTGCTTGCAATACATTTTAATATTGTATTGATGGAAGTAGTCTGAACTGATCAATACTGCAGCTCGCTCACATTCATAGGTGTTATGATTGACACAAATAGTAAAGTAGTTGTTTTTCCAGCACACAGTCTTTCCAAGGAACAAATAGCACTTACTTTTACGTGCTCTGCAGATTAGAGTAAGAAAGTGAATATCAAGTTCAAAAGGCGTCACTCTGTTCTTCTAGTGACACACCGGAAGGAGGTTCATTGAAAAACTTCGATACAGAGAAAATAGCATAGAGGCAATGAAATTTAGCAGCTGTTTATTTGGACAAGTAGAGGCCTCATTCTACTCTGAAGAAATGTCCTAAGACATTTTGTTAAACCAGCACAAAATTCTTGTAGCCCAGCTATAGTCTTATCAGTAAACTCTGCTGTTGGGGAGCCAGGCAAAGCATGTGCTGTACCCTGACCAGCAGCAGTAGAGATCAGTGGGAGAATTTTTACATTGCCCTAGGGTCTAAGACTGTCACCTAGCTCTCCTTCACCTTTCTCTCTCATGCATTGAAACTTCCCTAAAGAAGCCTGCAGGACTTTTTTTTCCTTGTTGGACATGTAGGGTAAAAACACCTCTGTTCATATGGAATGATTTTGTGTTTTATCTCAGTCTTTAATATTTCATTCTCTGCATCAAACTTTCAGTTAAACATATACAACCTTTTGAATGTTTAGGTTTTGCTTTATTTTCTATGATATGTTGAGGAGCTTCTGCCAAAATTATGGCATTAGGGAGTGTTTCAGATTTAATGTGACCTAAAACTGACAGAAGTAGGAGGAGGGAAAAAAACTAAAATGGGGAGGGATTCCACTGATTTCAGCTGCAGAACTATGTTCTACTAATAGAAATTCTGGTTTTGAAAAGGTCTTTAAAATTGTAACTGATGTAAGAGATCTCGAATCATAACTATGACCAATATTTCCAGACTTCTTCATCTGGTGAATCAATGACCCATTAACAGAGACAGCTTTGCCTAGGAATACTGTGGGCAGAGTTCTCTCTGATCATAAAATTTTAAAACATTTTTTGTCATTGGCTGTATTAGTAGTAATGGAAATAAAAATCCTGGAATCATAAAAGTATTATTTCGAAGGCACCTTTAGTCCACTCTCCTGCTCAGTTAGTCCATCAACAATTCAACAGTTGCTTTATCTATCAAAGTCTTGAAAAGCTCTAGGATCAAGATACCACTTGATACCTGTTCCACAGCAGCACAAGTCTACTTTGTAAATGTTTTCTCCTGATGCCCAACATGAACCTCCCAAGATGCAACCTAAGAGTATTGTCTCTGAAGGGGAGAGTTTATGTCCACCACCTTTGTCACACTTTCAAGTAGCTATAGGCCACCCCTGTATGCTTCTCTTCAGTAGAATAAACAAGCCCACTTTCCTCAACCCCTCCTCGTGGGACATGTGTACCCCAAATCACAGTAGTAGCCCTCCAATTGACCCTCTCCAGGTGCTCAACACTGTGCTTAAAGCAGGGAGCCACACCTGGACACAGCAGTCCCTGTGTCTCTTCATCAGCATTAAGCAGAGAGTGACTTCCTTCAAAGGCACTAGCCATGCCACCCTAAGTGCATGGTTTACCTTCCTTAGGATGAGAAGTCATACCTTGCTGACTTCATATTCCTCTCGACACCTGCAAGGATATCCAGTTCCTTTCCAACAGCCCTGTTTCTCTGACAGTCAGTTATCAGCCTGTAATGCATGGATTATTCTACTGCTGGTACAGACCCTTGCATTTCTTTTGTGCTGAAATTAATATATTTCTGTTTTCCCAAGCCTCAAATTTTCCAAGTTCTCTCTGGATTGAAGTTTTAGAGTTTAGTATGACAGTCATTTCATGTCATTTGCTGTCATCAACAGATCTGATAAAAGTGCAGTCTGTGTGATGACACAGGCCAGTGATAAAGATATTCAATTACCTGGGCTCCAGTACTAAGCTGAAGAGCACTCTGCTTCTTACCAGGAACCAAATAGATGTTCAACCAATGATTGCTACATTTTAAATATGAGGATCAAGCCAATGTTCAGTCCACTTAATTATCCTTATTTCCAGTACATACTTCATGATCTTCCAAGTGAAAATAACGTGGCAGATGGCATAAGAAATCTAACTAAAATTAAGGTATATTGCATGCACCACTCTTTCTGCTTCCTCTTCCTCATTTCAATGTAGAAAGTAATTATGTTAAGCATGATTTAGCCTTCATAAGTCCATGCTGGCTGTTCCTGACTATCTGTTTGCCCAGACAGACAAAATTTAGACAGATATTACAGGATGCAAAACTACTTCATGCAGAAACTTACTAAAACTTGGACAAATTTGCCATTCATTGCCAAAGAATGGACAAATCCAGACAGGTACTAAACACTGGGAAGAGATAATTAAACCATGAAATCTGTAATGGACTTGTGGGATGTGACTATTAATACAGGATTGTTAAAATGTATATCACCTGAGAGAATACTTTAATGCTAATTAAGTTTTATAGCACACCATAATTCTAATGACTCATGGCTCCGTTACAAGAAGGAAGAGCATTTGCTATCACAGGCACTTACTCATGCTAACTCCATCACCCAGCTTAGAATCAGAACCATTTACTGCTAGCATTAATTATAAGCTCAAATGAATCTTTTCAACATAAAACTCTCTTTTTAAACCAAGTTTCACACATAAAGCTGTATGGAAGGAAATTTTTTCAAGCACCTTTGCTGCCATTCCCAGATAAAGTTATGTCATATGATTGCATTCATATTCTTCTACATGAAAAGGTATTTTCACCTTAAACTAGGTAGTCTACCTGGTAAAGCTACCATTTCTCCTACAGCAGTGAAGTTAATGAGCAACAATTAGAAAGCAGGTGTTCAAGTACAGCTTTACTAACCTTCCTGACTATGAACACAAAACTTGCTTGCTTATGCAGCTCCATAGACCATTCCAGAAATTTTACTCTGATTTCACAGTGAACCATTTCACCTGATATCACCTGAAGCATCTTCATTTTTTGCAGTGTTCCATAAGTGACACATATGGCTAGGATTATATTATAGAATAAGGTGATCTCCCTCATAACTGCAGTTATGAGTTACTTTACAAACAGCTTAGCTATTATTCTGGTTATGCACACACTTCTCTACACCCCATTGGTATAACTCTCTGGAGTTAACATCCTTTTAAGCAGTAGAACTGGGCAAAATTTTGGGTGACCGTTTTGAATTAAGAGTGACAGCTTTCAGAACACAAACATGAAGCAAAGTGAAAAAGAATAGAACAAAGAACTGTAGTGCAGGGGAACTACATTAATACAAAACTGACACCCACCTTTTCTACAGGAAAACAAAACTATTGAAATAAAAAATATATTTTTCTCATTAGAGAATAACAACAGATTCACCACAGTGTGAGCAGATGTGGAAGAGAACAATCATGCATCAAACCTTTAGCAGAGTTAAAATCTCTAAATCTTCAGGTATGAGCAATATGAGTTTAAGTGACTACATGGCAAGGCCGCCCTGGTCAAAACACACATGACAGTAGCAACAGCAGCAGAACAGCAGCGTGCTCAGTGCCAGAAGGAGAATTTGTAACACTTAGACAATAAAGGCCTTATGGCAGACCCTTGGTTTTGCTGATATTCTTCCCGAATAATTTTCAGAATTACAGACTTTTTTTCTTTGTTAGCAAAGGAGAGAAACCATGAGAATTTTTTTTGATGTAAGAAATTCCTAGCACTAAAAGAAACTTTGCAAAATAGGTGCTGGGAGTTTAGGGGAGCAGGAAGATATTGTATCTCAGAAGAATTTGTACATTTTATCTTCTAAAATGTATGAAAATATACCACTGCTTAACCTTTAACTTCCAGGTTTATACTCATTTAAGAGGAAAGTTCTACATGTCAAAATGGATAGTTTGGGGTGGAGTTTTTTTAAGAAATCAAGAAGTTCATTCATTTTTCTAATCACTACCTCTGAGTATTTAAACATATAGTTTCACTGAACAAATCTTTGGCATTGCTACAAGATGTTCCTGTGAACAAACTGGCATAGAAAGAAAAAAAAAGAGGTGTAAGAGGAGCAGAGGGATGAAGAATGACAAATAAAACTCAAGTAAGATGTGATAAAAAGGTTTGAGAAAAAAACTAGTCCAGAGTCAGAAAAGACCTTTCAAATGTTTGTGTTCTTTCTAAAGACAAGGAAGTAAATAAAAATGTAAGTGAAAGAGTGGAGGGGTGTCCCAGTTTGAGACAAATTAAGGAAATTGCTCTGGCAGGAATATCCCCTCCAAAGAAGGCAGGTTTCAGCTGCCCCTCCCCCACCAGGCTCGGAAAGAAAATTCCTCGGAGGAAAGTGAAAAAAGGAAAAAAAGTTGTTTATTTAACAAGCAGAGTGCACACAGGTATGGAAAAAGAATAATGCTAAATAATAAAACCTCTCGCTGTGGAGAGAACCTCAGTAGATTCCAGAGTCCTTTGTGGGTGTGGCTCTCTCCTCTCCGGAGCTGGGCGTGGGCCCCTCCGGGCCGAGGTGTAAGGTCTCCCGGCCGATGTTCTGGTGTTGTTGAACAGTCCAGAAGAGAAGAAGAAGAAGAAGCCAAAGTCCTAGGGCTTCGTACTTTGGCTAACAAACAAGAAACTAGCTAAAAAGCAAAAGGAATGTAACTCTCTTCCCTGCTGCAGAAGCGGAGCAGCCGGACAGAGGAAGCCAGCGAGTGTATCTGTGTTTTGAACACAGTGCCGGAGGAATTCCACCAGCTCTCCCCACTCCCCCTTAGCTAGCTTTAAAGGCACAGAACTCATGTCTGGGCATAGAGCAGGTGATAGGGGATACACATCATAAAGTCACCCCAAGACAAGGCGCAATAGGAAAGTTTCATTGTTTGTTGGTAAAAAGAAGAAGCCTCCTGTGAAGAGCCATACGCTGCAGTTCCTTCTGAAGAAGGGAAACACATGAAAATATGTACATTCTACCATCTGACTAAAGTAATGGTCAGTCAAGAATAAAACAAATTTTATCAATTGCTACTCTGACGAGTGTTAGCGTCTTGGGGTGACTTTATGATGTGTATCCCTTATTGCTGCTGTATGTCCAGACATGATTCCTGTGCCTTTCTGTGTCTTTAAAACTGGGTGTTAAAGACACATTTTTCTAAGCAGTTTGTGCTCCAAGGTCACTCTATCTCTCTGCATGCTTCTGAGGCGGCAAGCACGGAGGAAACGCCCTTTGCTGCTTTTCAGCCAGCTTTCAGCTCCGTTTCTCCGAACAGAGATGGAGAGCTAATGTTTTTTCCCCTGGGACTTCGACTTCTTCTCTTCTGGAACTGTTCAGAACTTTCCGCTGAGGCCCAGAGGGGTCCCAGGCCAACCCAGCTCCGAAAAGGAGAGAGAGAGAGACCATACCCAAAGAAAGGACTCTAAAATCTTCCCAGGTTACTCTCCACAGCAAGAGGTTTTATTATTTAGCATTAGTATTCTTTTCCGGTGTGTTTGTTAAATAAATAGGTTTTTTCCTTCACTTTCCTCAGAGGAAAATTTTTCCCGAACCTGGTGGGGGAGGGGCTGGCTTCTATCAGAGGACATTCAAATTTGGATGTTCCTCCAAACTTGTCTCAAACCGGGACAGTTAGACATTTAGATTTATATTTTTTGCCTGTAGCAGAGACTCCAAATTATATGGGGAAATCAGAAAGATAACAGAAATTACCATTAAAAATTCAATTGTGAGGATAACATTATTTACAAATTTAGACAATAATAATGCAATCAGTTGCTTTACTGATTCTAACACACACATTTAATGTAATTGCCACCATTTAAATGACTCATCAGCAGTAGTCTACTAAATTTTATAGCAATCAAATATAAAAATGACACTATTCAAATAAGTACTTCTAATTCAACTTTTCAAATGCAGAAGGAAATGGATAACTAGTCTGAACCAGATTCTGAAATTTAAAGTGTGCTTTTGGGCATTTTTTCTCCCAAAAGACTGCAACAAGATCCCCTGTCCACATCGCAATCTCTTCTCTTCTCAAAACCCTCTCCAAATAAAGAAAAAAGGAAACATTTATAAATTTCTTAAAGATTTTCCTCTATACTTTTTAACAGCATATTGTAAGAAACTTTGGAAAAAGGGACTTACTATGAGCTTTCTGGAAGAGAAATGAGCATTTTTTCCTAGATGCCATCACGCAAATTACCATTCCTTCTACCACATTGTCCTACCCTGCTCTTCCACAATTTACACATAACCACGACACAAAAGTAAGTACATTTTTGTATCACCAGCCTATAAATTGTGGGGTTGGAACTCAAGTACACTTGTCAGGAGAAATTCCTTTACCTGATCTTTCAGGAGAACTATTGGCATTCCATGGATACTTTGGAGGGACTGCAAGGTGTACCTGAACAGGCCTATGGCTTCCATCTCAGAAACATGTGCTCTAATCATACTAACCTTTTTTGTACTTCTTTGCCATACAAAGGTCTTGTGCATTCATTTGGAAAAATTACTTTCCAATCCTAGGTTAAATATTTCCTAAGCTTTCAAGTTAATGACAAGTATGAATGACATAAGAATCTGGATGATTTAATCCTCCTTTCTTATACTTGACCACCATGAACAAACATTACTGCTTAAGCTACCAAAATCCACATGTCTAGTCCTACTTAGAGACTACAGTAATGAAGTAGACAAGCACAAGACATTTTTCTTACTCAATAATTAGAACTCTTTTTATAGTACATGTAGGTTCTTTATTCACATTTCTACTTTTCTTCATTTTATCAACACATTTTTCCTAGTAACTAAAAACCAACCCAACTGAAAGCAAATAGAATAGAAACTTTTGAAAAGTGATTTCTTTTTAACATAAAACTAATTTTTAAACATAACAACATTTTCATCAATGACACTTTAATGATGGCTTTGCCTTAAACAAACATGTTTAAAACCTACCCAGACTACTATGCTTTTCCTTCAATGAGAAAAAGCATCAGATGAAGTGTATGAATGCCTCAACTCTTGCATAATCTTTCATACTGCTTACTATCGGTAAGTTTCCAGCTGAAGTACTGTGTCCTGCTCTGTGCATTACATGGAAAAGATGGGCATGTAAGAAAAAGTTCAGAAATTTTAAACTGTCAAAAAAACCCCAAAATTATGTAAGCATCTTCTTTAGTCAAGAAGACAAAAGACAGTCAAGATTAGATGTTAATTCTTCAGGATTTAGCATAAAATTATATATATATATATATATGTATATGTATTTACACTAACTCTAAAGTATATGGAACACTGAAAGATATTCCTGGGTATCAGATAGCAATGTAATATCTCCAAATGCTACAGCTTTTTAAACATAGTAGATAAATTCTGCCAGGAGTATTGAGGTAGCCAACATGTCTTTAACATCCTGTTGGGCAGGAGTTTTTAGTATTCCATGTTTTCTTTTGTTAGCTGTATGGAAGAATGAGAAATTTTCTTTTATGTGGCTTTCACTTTCACAGGGTCAATTGATCTCTCAGTTTCCCCCAGAGATTACTTTGTGACTCCAAAAACATCTAAATAAAAAATAAATATTTTTTTAAAAAGTTTAAAAACCCCACACAATCATTTTATCTGGATTAAAAAAAGCTCAGTTCTCCTAAGGTGACCAATTTAAAGTGTTAGGACATAGTAGAAAGACTATCATCAAAATCATCAAATGATCCCTCATTTTTTAAAAAACAGTTAAGTAACACTCTAAGCAATTCTCTCTCAGTCCCCTGTGGTTCCAGGTGAGCAGATCAAAGAATCACCTTCACAAACTAATCAAACACCACCCTAGGATTTAATATTACACCTATAGTTCAATTCATTTATCTTATTAAAAACTGATGAGCTTCCACACTTGGTAATGTGCACCGTGAGACCTCAAACTTTATATACTGTGCAGTTTCATCCCTTCTAATATTCCAATACATCATAAAATCTACTTCCTTTTCTATGAAATACTAGTTTATTAATTATTAGTCTCTTTTCCTTCCAAGAGAGTAAATTATTCCCAAAATCATAAACAAATTTTACTTTCAGTCTCATCACAACCTGTTATCTCCATTGTAGTGAATTCAGTGATCATTTTAAGGCCAAAGCTGGGAAGCACGATATTCAAGCAACAATTTGCAATTTTCAGGGCCACCTGTGAGACCCTTTGATTTTATAACTCATGTCTGAATGTTGAAAGACAACCCTAAAATTTAATTGTACATAGATTACCATATTTTTCTGCAATGTATTAATTTCATATATGCCACAGGGTTTTTGCTATGTTCTGTATTAAAAAAAAATATAGTAAAAGGAAGCATTATTGGATGGATGCATCTCCTTTAAAGAACTTCACAATATATTTATGATCAGTTGAGGGAACTCTTGTTATTGTGCTGATGACAGTGGCCAGTGGATAAACTCATATGAGGGAGCAGCAAGTAACACAAAACCAGTCAGCAGTTGGGAAGATGATAAATGAAATGGACAAATTTAAATCTGAAGAATTTGTTTTCAAATATATTTACTAAATTCTACATACACTGCACAAAAAAAAATTAAAATATTTTTAGAAAATAATTTTGGCAGCTCAAGTTCATAGTGAGCAAAAATCTGTTACACCTTAAGATTAGTTGCAAAATGGCATATAAGTAGCTTATTGATTGCAAGGTCATTTCACTGCTGGAGCAGATGATTCAGTTTATTCTCATTCTAAATTTCTGATCCAGTCTCCAGTCATTCTTAATAGGACAGTATACTCCTATACGTTCTTTAAGACTTAATTGTTTCATATGACTCGTCACCATTTTGCAGGAAATAATACTCCAGGTAATTTTAACTTGAATATATCCTTATAAAACCCTTCAAGATAAAGTCTTGTGGTTCATCACAGAAAATGTAGGACTTGATAATTGCTCGCATTTCTGTATTTCTATCAGACACATAACAAGCAGCAAGTCCCGTGTATTGATAATATTATAAGAGTGACTTTTCATTCCCTATCTGTTCTTGTTATTTTCCACACACAACGAAGGAGGAAGATTGATTGTATTCATTTCCTCTCCATTTTGTTCTGATAGAAGCAAATAATTTTGAGACAGAAAGGCCAACTATCATAACAAATATTTCAGCTATGATGAAACACTTCTATATTTATACAACATGCAACAGTTACTTGCCAAACATTTCTTTTTTCTCTCTTTTTTTAAATCTATGAATGAATCATTAGATTGATTAGCATATTATTTTTTCATGTTTTTCTGAACAATTTCCTTGTTAAAGTAAAGTAAAAGTTTAGATAACAGTCCTAGCCTGAAGAGACCAATATTATCTCTTATTTTGTTATTCACCCATTTCAATTTTAGTTATTTTCCTTTACTTTAAAGAAGACATGCATTGGAAACCAGAGTAAATAAAGTGACTGTCTTGCAACCTCCACATTGCACCAAAATAGCTACAAAACTTGATTTCAAAGCATGTCTCTCTCCATCCCTTCTTTTATCAGGAAAATACTAAAGCTGCCATCCATTCATTTATTTCCATTAGGTCTATGAATTCATACTTTTACTCAATGGTATTTATGACTCTGTATAGTGGTGTTTACATAGTTTCATTGATTTCCATTAGCTTTAGCAAAGTAAAATTATGTTAACCTTTATGTGTTCAATATTTTTATTTCTAAAATGAAATCTACCATTTCAGCCAAGACTCAAGAAAACAGTACTAATATAAAAAACAGTTTCAGAAGGCTTCCTATCTCCACCAAAAAAAAAAAAAAAAAAACAACCATGTATGTGAAGAAAGAAATTGAAGGAAGTTGCACTAGCAGACACAACAGATTAATAATAAAACTCAAGAGGATGCTTGATCAGCCTCCTAGCCTTCTTCAGTGTAACAAATGGTGGCCTGGCCTGCTGCATGAGGGTAGAGCAGTTGCTATTGTTTATCTTGACTTCAGCAAGGCATGCAGCACTGCCCCTTATAAAGTGCTCACTGAAAAAATGTTCAAATACAAATTAGATTAGTGAATGGTGAGGAAACTGGCTGAACTGCCAGGCCCAGAAGGGGATGTCAGTGGCACAAAGTCCAGCGGGAGGCCAGTCACTAGTTATGTGCTCCAGGAGTCCTTAATGGGGCCAGCACAGTTTAACCTCCTCATTAATGACACACGTGATGGGAAGGGAGTGCACCCTCAGCACTTTTGCAGATGACACAGAACTGGGAGAAGCTGCCAACACATCACATGGGTTTGTAGCCATTCAGGGGACCTCAACAGGTTAGAGAAAAGAACCACTTCAAATTCAATGGAGGGAAACAATGCACTGCTGCCACAGGCTCCCACTGCTACCAAAACCTTGGCCCCTGCACCTAATACAATGGCATTTGAGATGTTTGACAGCTGCTACTTCTTTCTCAAAGACCTTGGAAAACAGTTCTCCAAGGAGCAACTTGCCACGCAAGACCCAGCATTCCTCGGGATTCGTTACAACACAGAATAGGGCAAGTTTACAACAGAATATTGTCAAAACCAATCTGCTTTATTTTGAAATAAGTGACTACCTGTCATCTCAGAATACATGCCGTAGAGTCATGTAATCAGCTTTTCTAATTCGTAGCACTGTAGTGTGAGAGCTTAGCTTCTAAGTAGTGCATTACATTTCATAATGGTATATTAGACATCCAAGACATTTTGATCTTGGAATAAAGCTTACTCCTTTTCATTTGTAAACCTTTGTTAACTGAACACACACACCTTCACAGATAATATTTCTGTTTAAAATCTGCATAGAGTGTATTCCACTTCAAATGCCTAAGGCAAATTTATGTTATTTTGATTTCTGCTCTCTTCCCTCAGCAGGTAGTAAAATTCAAATTACCAAAAGTATAAAAATAAATTTTATCTAAATGCTACATGGTTTTCACATAATATATATAATTAAATATGTTTTAAATATTTATGGTGTTAAGAAAAGCATCTAGGCCTGTAATACTTTAAAGGAGAAGCATCAACTGTTATTTATGCTCTAATTTTAAGCTCAATATAAATGTGTAGTCAAATATTTACACATAATTGAAGATTAGAAACATGCCTACGGAAATATTTTGAAATACTAACTTAATGTTTAATTATATTCACGTTGCAGTGCAGCTGAATCTCTTTTATCACCTCTCACTTGGATGCCCTCTCACTTGAGAGCATCATACTTATTTCATTAGCATCAAAACAAAGCACAGAAAAGCTATCATGGAAACCCAAACCTATAAATGGGTGACTAGCAAGTGTTCTTCAGTACATTTTTTTTGGGTGTTCAAATTTATTAGTATTTGAGCCTGACACAAGCGCTATGGTTTATTTTTACTACTTTCTGTAAATCACGAAGAGATATCATATTTGTTAACATATTATCTTATATTTTGTAATATGTTCATATCCACATATGCACAAAGAAGCTTAAGCAACAAATGTCCTCAGGTTTTCTAGAAAACCAACTGGACTACATAATCATATTTCAGAAGTATATACATTTCAGTACCGTAGTGCTGGGGGATGAGATTCTACATTTTCTGTCAGTTTCAAAACCATACAAAATAAATTCTTATAAGGAAATTTTCTTCCATCACTTTCATTTAATCCAACCTTTTAAAAGAAAATGTGTAGGTACATTTTTACTGTTGTTCACATCAAAAAAAAAAAAAAAAACAACCAACAACCTACATTGGCTTCCTGCACTTTATATTGTGCAACAAGAAATGCAGCAATCAAGTCAAATGTAAAGAGAATTACTGAAGTCACAAATATAATGTGCAAAATCTCATAACCTTTAATGGCTATCATAAAACCTTGTACGTCTTCACCTTCTGTCTCACTACATATGCTTAGAAATAGTTAAGTCTATCATGCTGTCCTAACTGTTAAACAGTGACATAAAAGTAATCCACTATTACACTAGTCCCAAATAAGTCAATTTATAACTGCCATTACTTCCAGTAATTGTCCTGGCTTTGCTTACTTTATGAGTCTATAAAGCACATCAACTCCAGCTCTAAATGAAAATAAAAATTTTAAGTTCTATAAATCAACTTTTGTTGTCTGGAATGAGGCGAAGGAAGCCCAGAAAAGCAAATTTTCGAGAAAAGTCTCTTCAGAGGAATATAGATCAGATTGGTCAGCGGGCTGCTTCACTTCCTCTCAACATATTCCACCTGCGAAATAGACTTGCTTTTTCTCCCAGTCATTAATACTCCAGAATAAAGTCTCAGGAGTAGTTGTCTCCTGGGAGACTTGGGACTCTTTCCAAGGTAGACAACGAAGACATGGAGGAAAACTATGGTTGTCTTCAAGGCAGAAATCAGGACACCAAGTTCTACATTGATTGGTACCAGTAATCAGGGTAGAAATTTACCATATGGTATTAAAATTAAAATAAATCCTCAACAGAGGAAAACCAGACAGAAACAATCTAGTAGTGGGTGGTGATGCTTTCCTTGAAACTCTCATTCCAGCTAGCAAAAGAATGCTAAACATGCCAGAGACACTGTATTTATGCATGTTACATGGAAAAACAAAACAAAACAAAAACCAAACAAACAAAAAAAAAAAAAACAACCAAAACCCAAAACCCAATCAAACTAACAAAATTTAATTGGCTTTAAGTGTTATTGTCCCTCATTGATTTCAGAATCAAAGAGATCAGTTCATGAAGGGAAAGACAAAACCAGAAAACTGAACATGCATTTGAGTCAATCACCTTGGCCCATGACAAAAAAAAAGAACTTTTGGAGTCCTAGCTCCAGAAAAGATGTCATTACTACAGATTGAAAGATGCTTATTGGGAAACTGAAGGTACTGTCTTGTGAAGACAGCAGAGCACCACAAGATTTTGAGTGAGAACATGGGGTGCTAATAGATCTAGAAGACCAAAGAAACAGAGACAAATCCAACAGTGTCAGATTCAACAGTAAAATTGAAATCTATGAAAAAGCTTTTCATTTACCACACCAAAGACAGACTGCATAGTGAATCACACCACAGATTCATAAATTTTAATTGTTCTTGAACATCAAATTCTCACAGATAGTACAGGTTTTGAGAATGACATCTCATTACCTGAATAAAGAAAAAAGAATTCGTATTACCTACTCTTAATTTTGAAAAAGCTTTTCTGTTAAGTGAAAAAATGCTCTTGCTTTTCTCACAAGATACAGGTTTGATAAGAACATAACACTAATACTCAAAGTCAGAACCAGACCATGATAAACTGGTGAATTTTCTTTTTTTAATTGAAATGTTAATAAGGTATTGAGCAGGAGTAAGGAATAGTACTTCATTTACAGTCTTATTTCCCTCACAGTTTAACTGAGCCCAGAACATGTCATTTAATCCAAGGATAATTGACATAATGCCCCCTGAAAGGAGAATTTTCTTGGCCAGGAAGAGACTTATCTAGTCTTCACTAGTTCCAAGCAAAGAGAAAGTTTTGAATACTTGAAATAATTGGTAGAAGCAAATAAAGCACACAGTTATTGTCAGGTACAAGTACTGAACAGTGAAAAACATACATGAACTCAGCCAAAAATAGTGCCAAGATTCTTACGAGGTAAAGTTTTGCAGGTCTTTCTACTTATTTTTTTATATATAGTTTTTGGTTAAATTATACCTTTCAGACAAGAGTTCTGCAAATACATCACTTCACATAACAATATTTTAAAACCAAAAGAATTTTTAACCCAATCGCTGAGCAGGTCTTTAAAATCAGTTGATAAGTGAAAAGATGTAAAAATATATACCACATAATAAAATCATTTTTTGTTTCAAATGTTTTCAATATGGTTCTGACATATCATGTAGATCCTGACCAATACTCTCCCAAATAATTTAAGATTTTATTGTCATAGTGCCAATTGAAGTACAAAGTTGTTTTCTGTTTTCTCCCCAAAATTAAATGAAGTGAAATGTGAAGTGGAGTGTGAAGTCAAAGGACATTTGATGTGTTTAAAGCCTTGATTTCTATTGGACGCTCTAAAAATCTCTAATAAAAGCTCAGGACACAAAAGGAGGAAGCAAGAATCAACTCGAATCTGTTCAATGCTTTTATTTATTCTGAAGTGTTGGATAAATTTTTAAAAGAAATTAAATAGTCAACAAATGTCAGATGTATATAATGACAAAGCAAAATCTTGTTCTAGTATACATTATTCATAGTAGAGAGTCCCCTTCAAATATGTCTTCCGTTATTAAAAAAAGGAAACAATTAAGGTGAATTGCTATACAAATCTTAAGAGTACAGCAAGGACAATTTAGGCTAACCAGCCATGTTGAAAACCCTGCCCTGCATCTCATGTGAAGAGATGGAAAGATGAACAAAAGCAGCATGTAACATATTCTGTTAGGAATACTTTATGACCTACTGTGTTGTGAGGAAAGGAGTTCACTTAGACCCTTTAAGGAGAGAAACCTTAAAGGTGAACATATGTGCTTTACTTTTCAGCAACTGTGAAAAAATTCCAGAAAAAGATACATCTTTCTGATTGACAGCATATTAGCTAAGCATTGTGAAGTGCAAAAACAATTTAGAAATGAAAATGTGTCCTATTCTTTACTACACTAGATTACATATTTCTCTCCACTCACATTTAAGCCTCCCCTCCCCAAAACATGTAGGATGCATTTTAATTTAACGTTTGCACAGAATCTGTTTTGCTGTTCAAGCGAAAAGCAGGATCCACTCCCATTCCCTCCCACCGAATCTATAATTTCAATGTCTTTTCTAGGCCAGAAAATTCCCAAAATCTCTGAAAATGTGACCATAATTATTGACCTATCTGAATTTTTCTCTTGTTAAAGCACATCTAATTTACTTTCAGAAGAATGGTTGTGCATTTTAGTTTTGGCACAAAATTACTCAGTAATAAAGTTTTTGAAGCATCATATATTCCACTTCTCTTCTTACAAAGGTGCCAAAATAATACATATAATTAGTTAGCTGGAAAGCAAAGTTTAATTTGTGGAAAGTGAACTGCTAATGTGATTTTGTAGTGTAAACAATATATAGTGCTTATATATGCACTCACAGAGTTAATCAACATTGTCAAGCTTCCTATTTCTTAATATAACATCTCTCTACAATGACTGCAAGAGTGAGTAGCAATTGAGGCATTGTTTCTTATTTTGGTCTTTTTATTTTTTTTATTTATTTGCACCTTCCCCCTACCATTCTTCATGACAGAGTGAAGAAAAAACTTTTTAAAAAAGATATTATTTCACATTGTGTTGCTTCAGTAGAATAAATCAGATTACTTCTTTTCAATCTATATAACTTGTAAGAGTGGTAGAAATCTAGCTAAAAAACATGAGTGTCTTTGCTATTTTCTGTTAACTGATAAAGACCTAGTTTCTTAAAATAAAAGATAAGGAAAATTTGACAGTTCTTCAAAATTTAGAAGACAACAGTTATGTTCATTGTCAAAACTTATGACATTACTGATAGGCCTGAATAACTATGCTAGTCTAAAACAGTAAAAGCAAGATAAGACTTACTCCATGCAAAATGGACTTGAATGCATACATTTTAAGAAAAGACAGTACTGTGCCTTTTTTATGTAAATGATATTTATGTGGGCTTTCATTTTATTATTGTCATTTTCAAACTGAACAAAATATCCTGCAGACACAGAAAATTATTTTTCCTGGCTTATTCTTACATTTTAATCTAAGAAAAATACACCAGTGCCATTAGGCTTGTTTCAACTAGATGGCTAAAGCTATTGACATGAGAACTGAGCAGCATTCTGATTTTTGTATTCTTTCACTAAGAATCTACCTCCTCATTTTTCAGTATTACTCACCTTGAATGTAAGACATACTCCAAATGTGACTTGCAGACAAACATCTTCTCAAAGACTAGAAGCACACTTTAGACATTTCAGTATAATTTTTTTTTAACTTTCATAGCTGTAAAAACCGAAGTGCACTTTAGCATATTGAACTTACATTACATATTTAAACAGTTCATAATTTTTACAGTCATTTTTCATTTCTTGAAATTGTCAAATTTTAGCAAGAACTTTGGTGTCATTTCAGGCTAGATATTAGGAAGAAATCTTTCATATTGAGGGTGGTGAAGTACTGGAAAATGTTGCCCAGGAAGCTGGTGGAGGTCCCATCCCTGGAAGCATTTAAGGTCAGGTTGGACTGGGCTCTGAGCAACCTGATCCAGTTGAAGATGTCCCTGCTGCTTGCAGGATGATTGGTCTAGATGACCTTTGTGAGCACCTTCCAAAGCAAAATATTCCATGATTCTGTGATTTCTTCTAAGAAATGCTTATATTGGGATCTCATGTATGTGTAGACTTCTCACTCACTCAAAATTACTTCTGTAGTCATAAAGACAAATTAATCAATTCACAGCTGCATAATTTTTGACTTGAAGATGAACAAGGCAGGTCATGTCTGTCCTATAATTTTCAATCTATTATATATTATTGTTTTCTGAAATATGCTCCTACTTTCTCTGGGAATATAATGCAACAGTAAATTAAAACATTACTACTGCAACAGTATGAATATCAGTTCAGATCATTTGGAATCAGGAATGTAATTTTGTGCACATTTGCAACATGTGAAACTCATGACACAGGCATACATCTGTGTCTCATCTCTTGGAGAACATGTTTAACGGATAAGTATTTACTCTTACAGTTTTTTATTGGACCTGATTAATTTCAGAATTTCCTCACTTGACACATGCTACACCACTCCTTGACATATAGTTGAAATTAAAAAAAGAAATCCATTGTACGTAAAGTTTTCATATGGAAAATAAGAAATTTCACTCCAAGATTTCCCCAGATAGGAGGAGAGAGGAGACTGGAACAATCCATTGCCTTCCAATCCTGCCTTGTACCAGGCTGAATCCTTCCCATCCTTATCTACTGTAAAAAGAGACTAAAAGAACTCTCAAGAATCATGAGATTCAGTGCATGTTTCCAAGCCCAAGACTCATGTGCCTCTTTCTGCTGTTTAATTTCATTTTTTACCGTGCTACTGGCCAGTTGTCATTTTTACCTTTTCAGATCTTTCTCCTCTTCAGCTGCTCCTTCTTACTTTTGTATGTTCTTGGTCTTCTCAACATTTTCTTCCCTCATTCTCCCTTGTCCTCTGGAGCTCCAGGTGTGCCTGGCCCAGTCCCTGAGTACTGCAACAAGCTCTTCAACAGGTCAGACCGTGTTCAGTTGGAGGCCTCTGTTTTGCTGCTGGGTAAATTTTGTAGTAGACAACACCATGAAGTCACTACCCACATCTTGCTCTGCAAGCCTTGAAAAACTTTCCACATTTGATAAAATGAAATCTAGCACTGGGCCAAACACCAACGCAAGGTTTTTTCAGACATGTTCAGGCTTTTTCTAATTCCTTAGCTTCCCCCTTCATCTTGAGTAGCTACCCCATCACCACCACCAGAGAAAGAACTATGTCTGCAAGTACCTGGGTGAAGGGTCTCCTTTCCAGCCTTTGTTCTGGACAAGTCTCTGGCCCCCTACTACAAGTTTTACTGCAAAGCCCTCTCTCCTGCAACACGTAATTGGAGATATATGTGTGGATGCTGCAGAGCACATGCCTGCACTTGACAGATCTTGAACAAGTCCCTCTACATACACATTTTTGCACTTTCTTCTCTGGATCAGCCCCTGAAGGCAGATCTTTGCCACAGATAAAGGGAGGGACAAGCAACACTGGGAAATCTTCCTCTTTTCCACCTGTAAGCCCTCATCCAGATCTCCTTGAAGAAGCTTTTTTTCACATTAAGAATTGTAAGAATTGTAAGAATATTTCTAAGTCAGCATCTGATACATGCCACGGGCTCATATGCTACCTCCCGACAAACACATATGATCCACTGTATGGGGTATTGTGGTACTGTGATTCATAGAATCAAAGCAGAGACAGACAGAAGTAACACCAGTACAACTTCCTAAAACTGACAGAAGTGGTAACTGATGGCAGAATGGAATGCTTCAGTATGACTCTTCTGCTTCAGGCACTGGTATGGTGACCTCATCTTTGTAAGACAGGTAGAAAGAAAACACAGCTTTTGCCCATGCATGCAGCAGCTCATGAGATCCCTTTCAAACAACTGATATATGGACAGCTTGCAGAGAGCACTGTGAACTAACATCAACCCGCTGTAATACTCAGTGGGATATAAGAAGTTAGGCTATAATTGTTCCCTGCTCAGTGATTCCCCTCATAAAGAAAAAAAAATGTATATGGTAGGTATATCCAAGAACATTATAGTTGCCACCAAAGTAGTGAACAGCCTTGAAATACATCTGCATTTAAATCCTGAAAGAGTTATTAATTTGTCAGCAGGCTGCACATGTGACAGAGTGAGATATGTCTGTGCTGAGTTACAATTTCCATTTGCATTCTGCTGAATACCAGTCTGACCTTGTCTAAAGAATCTGCTCTACTGCATTGCGGTCACCACGCCTGGAAATTCATTGAAGGAGTATTAATAAGAGGCTTCTGGGACTGTCAGCTTCACTACTGGCCTACCTCCAAGAAACATTTTTTTTTTTATCATCAGGAGGAGTCAGTAGGAGAGAAAGAGAAATTACAATTAGTGGCACTGCTGTTTCTTAGACTCAGCATGAAACATCAAGAGGGCATCATATCTAAAAGCACATCTCGTCTGCAACAGGGGCAACCATTGCAACAAGTAAAAAATACATGAAGGAAAGAGGACAGGGGAGCCAGCTCAAAGCTCCAGTCAGCAGTGAGTCATGGTAGAGGACAACCACCTCCAACATTTTAATAATTTTCAAGTGCACACATGAACATGCAAGTTCAGACAGAACTCTCAATGAGTAGGAGACATTTCTAAGCCTTAAATTACATCAAGCCTGTCACACATTCCCAAAATAGATTTCACTAGAAATTCAAACTACCAACAGCCTGAGCGAAACAGCTTTATAGAATGCAAAGACTGATTAGTATGAGGTTGGCTTCAACATCCAGAGGCAGATATCAGCCCAAAAAAGCACAAAACTTGGGTGTGTGCTAGAGGGTCCCAAAGGTACCAACAGTGACTGCGCTTCACTGAAAGGATGAAAAAAGCTGACAGGCTGTACAAATAGAAAAATGGAAGGTGGAAAACATGCATGACATCAAGAGCCTGAAGCGATGCACTTTCTGATGTATCAAGGGAGGAAATGGAAAAATTGTGGGGATATGATAGGGTTGACAGCCTGAGCTGTTGAAACAGTGGATTGGATGGAGCTATAGGGCTGGCTCTCTCAGTAGGTGGGACTGTAGTATGAAATTTAAATGAGTAGGGGCCTAAATGCAGGTCTGGGAGGCCTTGTCACAGAAAATCAGGAACTCAGAGGCATGAACATGCATCTCTTAGAAACCACTGCATTTCATCTTATCACACAGTCTCTGAGATTCTAAAATTTTTTTGACCAGCTTTAATCTCCATGCCTAACTTCAGTTCACCCTAATCAACACTCTCTTCCATAATACTGCACTCTGTGATGTCTGATTAAAGGCTCACTTAGGTCAGTAGTTCTGCATCTCACTAATACATTTTTGCTATTTAAGCCTATGGGATTTATTTTGTTCTCCTTTATAGCACTGACTCTGCAAACATCCAAAATACAATCTGGCTGACAGCTTAACCCCTTCACTGAATGGATAATGTTCATGTACAACAAGGTTTTTGACCAAGAGGTGAAGAATATTCAAATTTATCCTGCATGCAGAATAAGGCTCATGGAAACTATCCATAACCAAAATAAAATACTCATTTTATAGAATTATAAAGGTTTTTTTCCCCTTCATATACAGAACAGAATAAAGACAAAAGGAAAGTCACTTTAATATTTCTGTTAATTGGTCAAAGAAACTGTAAATGACCAATAATAACTTCATCAGCTGTAGCAATCTGTGATATATTTCCTCAACCAAGATTCTGAACAAGTTCTAAAGAAGACCTGAAGTACTGTGGTGAGAAATATCACACAAATATGCATCCCTTTTTTTTTGTCATAATGCACACTGTTCTAATGATTCATACATTACATTGTACAATACCACTCTAGATACCCAGTCCAAATAAAATGTAAGAATAGATGTCAAGGTGAGTCTATTCTACAATTATGCTAGAGTTGATCTGCTTCATCTAATACATGATTTTAGTATATAATCGGATGAAAACATATAAAAAATTTAAGTGTTTTGAAAAATTATTGTTACTACCTTGCCATAGTTTGAGTGCTTATAGCAGCAATGTAAAGCAAAATAAGTCTTCTTTTAAAAGCACTGGTTACACAGAGATATTGCTATATTTTAGTTTAAGGATTGAAAACATTTTATTCTCCACTGCACTAGTTGCCATTTGTACAAGCAGAGGGCTTCAGAGATGTTAGTCAGAAGTTTAAGGATTGATATAATCCTACTTCTGCATGCCACTGGCATTTCAATGGGTGTCTTCTCTTTTGAACAGCAAGATTGTTTTTGCCATATTTCAAAGAGCTGCAAATTCCTATACCTAAATCACCCAATTTTTCACGTAACAACTTGGAGAAAGAATTTGTTAGAAAGTAAATTTTATATCCTGAGCCTAAGAGGTTGTATTCTGAGGCTTTTTCTGTCTCTGCTTTCTGTACTCATAGGCATAAACAGGCACCTACGTTAATTATTTTTCCACCCTTGTCTAAAAATTGCAATAAGGAAGTAATTTTGGACACTGCATTCCTAACTCTTTACAACTCTATTAATTCAGCGAGTCCCAGAATCAGGAGCAGAGTTAGCTACAGTATCTGGCATCTTAGAAGACAAATTAATTGTGAGTTGATAATATTCTTTCTAGTTTGTGTTATCAATTAACTCAGATATTAATACAGTCTGTTCAAGCACATTTTAAGTACAAAAAAGGCACAAGATCCTGTCAGTGTCATTTGACAGTAGTTCATTTCTCCCTGTGCGTGTGCACGATTCCAGGTATGTTAAATAATTTGTTTTCACACCATCATGCTATACCTACAGGCGCTAAATTTCAGTGTGGTAAAAAAAACCCCAAAACAAATATGCCAAAACCAAAAAAGCTTCAAAGGGAACCAGTTCACCCAAGGAAGGTGGGAAGGTGCAGAGAAAATAAAAATACAAGTATTTTATACAGTATCTTAAATACGTGCAGCATTTTATGTTTCTGCCATATCACAGCTGTTCCTGTACAGGCTAATGTACAATTTTTCTGGAGGAGGATTGTCAAGGCTGACTGAATTAACCTTGAAGTATTGTTCCCTTAGGTTATAAATTTTCGTAAATCCAAAGCATGAAGCTGTTTGAAAGAAAGGGAAAAATCCCAGAACTGTAAGCTGTGTTGGTAGCCAGGGAGACTGCTGTTTGATACTATCCTTGAACAAACCAGACAGACAGAAATAGGATGGAGACAGACAGAATAGGCTGGAGAATTGAACACGCAGAAACTTAATGAAGTTGTGCAGGGTCCTGCACCTGGGGAGGAATGACCCCAAGTACCAGCACAAGCTGGGGGCTGACCTACTGGAGAGCAGCTCTGTGGAGAAGGATCTGGGGGTCTTGGTGGATGACAAGTTGGCCATGAGCCAGCAGCACCCCTGTGGCCAGGAGGGCCAATGGTATCCTAGGGTGCATTGGGAAGAGTGTGGCCAGCAGCTGGAGGGAGGTGATCCTGCCCCTCTGCTCAGCCCTAGTGAGTCCACATCTGGAATACTGTGTCCGGTTCTGGGCCCCTCAGCACAAGAAATACAAGGAGTTACTGGAAAGGGTCCAGCAGAGGCCACAAAGATGAGTTGGGGTCTGGAGCATCACTTATGAGGAGAAACTGAGGGAGCTTGGCCTGTTTAGTCTGGAGAAGAGAAGACTGAGAGAGGATCCCATTAATGCATGCAAATATCTCAAAAGCAGGTGCCAAGGGAATGTTTCCGGACTCTTTTTGGTGATGCCCAGCCACAGGATAAGGAGGAATGACCATAAATTAAAATACAAGAAGTTCCATCTCAACATGAGGAAGAGCTTCTTTACACTGAGGTTGGCAAAACACTGGAACAGGCTGCCCAGGGAGTTCGTGGAGTCTCCCTCTCTGGAGACATTCAAAATCCACCTGGATATGTTCCTGCGTAACCCACTCTAGGTGAGCTTGGGGTTTGGACAAGATGATCCCCAGAAGTCCCTTCCAACCATAGCAATTCTATGACTCTATGAAATACAGCCTCGAACTACACAGCTCCATTAGAGTCTTGACAATTAAGTCATACACTTTACATGAATAATTTCCAGGTATTAGACCCAATGGTGATTAATGCTACTCTTATGATTCACAGTCTTAAATGAGAAACAAACCAAGGTAAAAATGAAAGGGGTCTCCAAAAATCAGAAGTCAGAGAAGTGCTTTAAAAAGAATCTCTGCTCAAAAAGGACTTTGTTATCACCCACAATAAGAGAACACTGAAGCAAGAACAGCCCTTATCTGATACCTTTCCAGCTTTTCTGTAACTTCATGAGAAGTACAGGAGCAGCCCTCGAGGATATAACATCTCAGGAGTCATTTTGCTCTTTTCAAGCTAAATACAAATGGATCTACTCAACTCCTCTTAAGCCACATAGAGGTGTGGCAATTCAAGAATTCCATCTTAAATTGTTTGCTGAGGTTTATTTTCATGTTTCTTCTTCCCTATGTACCAACAGTTACCAGCTATTAACAAAAGTTTTAGTCCACAGCTTAGTGCAGTCCACCATAACGCTACTTTTAAGCATGCCAGAACTGAAACTGGCATTAAATAACTAAAGCCAGGTTTTACATGCGGACGTAAAAACCTGAAAATTGGTATTTGGCTAAGGACTGTAATAAGGATTGTCCTTCAGAGACAGTTAATTTTGTCTTTGATCAGCTCCCTGTGCATAAACTCTTATCACAAATGTGTTCATTACACTTCAAAAAATGGATTAACTTAATTCACAAAAAAAGGATATAACAAAGAAAGGATCCTGCAACAAGGTAGACAGACAATAATCTTGAAAAATGAAGAGGGAGAAAAAGGGAACAGAATTGAGTGGGATCCAAAAGCAAGTTAAAAATAGATCAGACAGGCTTTTCCACAGAAATGGCATGAGACAGGTGGAAAAAAATAAATGAAGTGAATGAGGAATATTATTGCTTCAGCAAAGAGAATAACCTCTGTGATTTCCTAGAAAAGTGACTTGATTTGGACAAAGCATTAAGCGCAAAAGAGAGAAACAAGTCACAAGATAGTGACATGAGGACGACAATGACAGAACTTCCTTCTTACCAAAAGCCCTATTTCCTCAGCTGTGGGGGGTCGTGCAGTCATCCTGACAGAGAAGAATATTTGAGGAATAAAGAAACTTTTTACAGTAAACAGTGCAGTCAGGATTTGGCTGTTCTGACTTTTGCCATCAAGACTTTAATTAGGCTTTCCACAGATGACTGGCAGCTGATGTGGGTGGTTGCTAGAAAGCTGTAGTCTGCCAAAGGGCATTTGGGATGTACTTTCAATGTGAAGTGTCACAGAACACTAAATACTTTCCCAAATCAGGTTCCAGACTCTTCTGTTGAGTATTCCAAGAAACTGCAATAATTTTAACTTAACGTCCTATTAAATTGGGAAGGGTAAAAATTAGATGTCACCTCACAGAGTGAGGCGCTTCAAATATAGGTTTGTTGGTATCTCTGAAGCATTGGTTACTATTAGAGTTACTGCCATAGAAAAACCAACTAAAATTTCAGTCTTTAAAGAAAAACTTATAAATATGACACTTCAAACAAACTTAAAAATAGGCAGGAAAATCCTCTATATAACTTACCCAATACACTGTAACTGTCCATGGAGATGAAGAGGAGTCGTAACTAACAGTACAGAATTAGACTTCGATTATTTTTTCAGCACGTTTATCCTTCAGGAGTGGATTCCAGATGTACAGATCATCAATTAAAAGAGATTTCTAAGCTCACTCTCATTTACACAAACTTGTTCAAAAGGTGTATTCAGTTATATCATTCTAAGTCCCTGCAAGAAAAAAAAATTTCATTCCTACCATTCTCTTGACTAATATATAATTTCTTACTCTTTGCTTTTCTTCACTAGAAATTGCATTTAATTCCCTTTCATTTTTCAACAGTCACAATTGCATATTAAGAGTACAATTATCCCAAAAGCTCATATGATGCAATATTTGGGGAAAAAAAAATATATCCCAAACCTGCAATTATTTGTCATTTAAAGGACTGAAACGGCTACAAAACACAAAGGGTGAAGACCAGCTGTCATTCTCATTCCAAGCGCATGAATGACCGATAGTTTTTAGCTGTAGGAACAACCCATTAAAGTCACTCAGATAATTTTTTTCAACCCAGTAATGTTCATTACAATATCATTTCTCAGAGGCAACAAGAATTACGGCACACCATCAGCAGAGTTGACTTCTGCTGACTTGGCATGGCCACTAGTAATTAAAGTATAATACCGTAAGTCCTAGGTATCACTCAGTGTCATGGATTAGCATAGCTATGGAAGTGATTCTCTCGCAAAGAGGTGCTTACAGTTCCCTCTATGATCTAACAGAACCTATCAACTGGCTAGTTTGAATATTGACAATTTTTTAAGCCACTTAAAAATTTTGACACGCCTCTATGGTCCACATTTAAGAATGAACAAACCCTGGGAAAGCTCTCTCTTGCTTCTGGCCTTGGGACAGGTAACTAGGTGGGGGGGGCCTGTGCAGCCCAGTGGGGCCGGGCCGGGACACAGTCATCCTGGAGCCGTGCGGCCCTGTTCCACCCCTGGACCCCCACACCCCTGCTACATGCAGACGGCACGGCCCGGCTCCCCACCCCCTCTCCAGTGCGGCTGAAGATTCAGCTGAAGCTGCACCGCTGCCAGGCAAAGATCATGTGACCAACAGCGATAAGAGAATTCCAGCTGCGGGGCCCAGGTGAGATTAACCCTTTTAGTGCTGTAAGTTTCCTCCAGAATAGATGAAGCCTGCAGACATTAAGTAAAGAAAGAAGACCTGAAACTCTGAGGGAGGAGAAAGAGGAGATGCTTAGAAGCTGAAATTCTGTTGTAAAGCTATGGTGGTGATAGACTATGATATATCAGAGTACCTGTTGCAATTTCATGAAAGCACGGGGGGTTGGAGCGTTCAAACTGTACTTGTGAGCAAAAGCACCTCAAGTGCTGAAATAAGCAAATGCTGAAGCAGATGTAATTTGATGAGAAGTTTGAACAGGGAGAGATGGAAGTGATGAGGACTCTTGCTCCAAACAGGAAGGAGAAGACATCTGTTCCTAGAGATGTTCCCAGAGATAGTCCTAGAGATGAAGATGATGAGGACCCTTTTTCTCCCAGGGAAGGGAGAGGGCCTCTTTTCCTAGAGATGAAGATGCTCCCAGAGATGGGTGAAGAGAACTTTTGTTTCTGAACAACTCAACTTTAAAATGGTACCCCAGTAGCTCAAGATTGGACCCTTGAAAGCAGTTGTGGGGAAAGCTGCAAGTCAGGGGAAGGGACTCTCACATGTGACAAGAGAACCAACCCAGGTGGTTGTCTCGTTGTAATACTGAGCCATGAGAGAACTTCTTGTGGAGATGTCTCCGTAGCATGAGCAAGACAGACTCCTCTCCCTAAGTGAAATGAAAGAGGTTATTATAGAAGTGGTAAACTGACTGCAAATCTCAAGGGTTGTCTTTTTACGTTGTCAGTGGGTGAAGAGATAAAGGTGGGGGGAGGAGAAGTGTTCTGAAGGTGTGGTCTGATTTTTTTTCCTTCCTTTTAGGTCTGTTAATAAACATCTTTATATTCTTTTAAGTTTTGTGCCTGCTTTGCTTTCTCCTAATTCTTATCTCACAGAAGGTAAATAAGTAATGAGTATTTTGGTCCCAACCACTATACTACACTATACCGATCTCTGCCCCACTGAAGAGGCAAAGTATGACTTGTGGCAAAAAGAAGGACTTTTTATCCCTAAAAACTCTCTACTAATATTTCAGATTAAATTTATGGAACTTCCTAGCTATAAGCTATTCGGTTTTCGTCATTAAACCCTCAGTCAGCACTACAGGAACAAAGCCCACCTTTCTGGCTTTGGATGCCAAATGGGTATCACTGAAGTACCTGCTTCATTGTAAAGGAAGTTTTTAAACGAAATTCTTAGTTTAAAATAGTTTAAATTGATAACTTCCCTTTTCTATTTATAAACTAACTATACATAAACCCTTTGATATCACACAGAAACAAAGAATTAAATAAGCAAATTAAAACACTGGGTTATACAAACATGTCCTGTTGTTCTCCTCTGCAGCTGAGTACTTATCCACAAGGGTTTTTCCACCAAAGGCCTAAGAAATAGTTGCAACCACATGCATCTTAAGTAGAGCAGATGATGTTTCTTGTACACTGCATTATACAGACATATTTGCAGACTGCATGCATTTTTATTTTTTCTGAATTTATACGATCAGTGTTTCTAAGCCCGTAGAAAATACTTTTTTTGCATACAGTAGGACTGGACTGTGCATTTATTGAACTTTGAAATATTAAAACTTACAAGATAGTAATGTATTATTTTTTCATATTACTCTATTCAATAGCAACCCAAAGTTAGACTCATTACTCAGAAAAGCCTCCTCTTATTTTCAAACAATCATAAAATGCTGTTATTAAGTAGATGTGAAGAACCATAAAGCTCTTGATTCAGGGAGTCTTGCCTTCTTTTTGACCAGGGAAATGAGTTTCTTTTTTCCTATCTCTGTTATTTCTGTATATTGAAGAGAATTTTGATAAACCCTGTTGTTCTGTTGGAATTTAAAGAGCTCTATGTTGATGTACACAGTGCCTGGACATCTTGCAACTGAATGCCTAGAATTTGATCTTATGCAATGTAAAAGTAAAATGACGGTTTTGCAATGTAAAACCAAGTGAGACAATTAGCAGATAATAAAGGTTTTTCACACTTTTTATCTCAGCAGGCCCAGTCAGTAATGATCACTAATAAATCCCTTTCACTGTCAATTCTTGTAAAAAGTCTTCTTCATCATTTCTTTTTTCACAAAACAATTACCTATTTCCCCCTAAACACTGCGCAGTTTGAAATGTAGTTGAGGACACCATTGCTACGAATCTCATTTACAAAGTGCTTAAAAAATCATCTGAGATCAAATACTGTTAGGAATACAATTGAGGTAGCAGCAATTCAGCTTTCTTCTTTGCTGGAGAAAGCCATTTCAGAGCCAGAAAAATAAGTTTCCCATATAGTTTCCTTTTGAAAGTGAGGTTAATATACCACGGGAAAAAAAATTTAAAAGAAGAAAAGAGAATGAATTTTTCAAAGAATTGTTCCAAAACAGAATGACCCCAAATTAAAAAAAAATTGGCCCTGAAGTTTTAAAACCAAACTAGTTTCAGCAGCTGTAATATCTTTAATCTTCTTCTATGAAATATTAACTTATGATACCGGATGCTCAAGAAAAAGATAATACATTCACCTGGAATGCACTTCAGCACTCATAATAGGGGCATCACCCATAAATGTATCAATTATAAGAAGATATTACTATACGCATTTGTCACAATTTCTCATAATTTTTAATTTGAAACTACTGTTAGCTGTTCAAATTCATTGCATCAATTCATCTCTTAACTTCTATTAGAATACATCGCACATCAGATACAAAGTCAGCTATCATTATAGAATTATGTAAAACACAAATAATTACAGTAATAAAAAGGAAAAGGCTTATGAGTGGTTACATTTAGGAAATAGGGAAGCAATATTATTTTTTTCAGTCAGCGGTAGCATAACAACAAACAAAACCCAGATAAAACTGACCAGAGACAGAGATGTCGGACCAGAACCAAAAGTATTTAAGCATGGAAACATGAATATGTTTCCTTCAGTCTTAACAGTACCTGCATCTCTAGGTTGCCTGAGCACTGAGGAAAACACCTCCAAATCTCATTTTCAGATGATTTGGTAAAGAATGAGGACATTCAGGAAACAACTGTTTCAGAGGCACCTGGTAGCTCCCTCCCTCGCAGACGTTTCCAGAACCAAATTTCTAACTGAAGTGTTATTAGTGGATATGGGATTACAATGCAGTCTTAACATTAACATGATAGTAATTCTTAGAAAAGGACAGTAGCGTCTCATCTAGGAAGCCTCAGGCTACTTTTTCACCCCCCTAAATCCTGCAGTATTAGAATGAAATCAGATGTGGAAAATTATCAGTGTCGTATTCCTAAGGACATTGGCTTCATCATAAGAGGGATCAGCACCTGAAAGTATTTTGTCTAAAATTTTATTTGTTTGCAACTATAGTTATGGAGAGAAAAATTGAAAGGTCAAAATGGCTATAACTAAGGAAGTTATTATTTCCAGTCAGCTCATCATAACAGACTGGGTGACCTTTCCTAACGAATGTGCTGTTAGGTTTATCTCATTGTAGGTCATTGATTTAATAATTTATAAGTAGGTACTTGGCCATTTACAGTGTCACAGGTGAAGAAAAAATGTGCTGCAGACAGTGAAACTAAAACCAGCAGCAGTATCATCTTCAGTATGACAGAAATGCCCTAACCATGTGTTTGCTCTGTGATGTGTGATCACTGATCTCCTCTCTGATGATAAAGACTGATTTATCTGTGGAAAGTCTCCCTCCCACATCCAAAAAAATAAAAGTCTCCTTCTTAGGTACAATAAAGCATTTAAGGAAGCATTTGGGAATAACTTAGAGATGCCAGCTGGTGAATTTGAGCTATATAGTTAACTACATTCTTACATAGACTACAGATGAAGTTCAGCGCAGAATCTCATAATGTATTGGTCACAACTCAAATATGGTATTATTAGGACAGGTGTCAGTCTTCAGTTGCTTGCAGTTTGTCAAACTTGCACATCCTGATGACCTTTAAAAACACACACTCCAAAATTTCTGTCTGTATCAGACAGATTTTAGCAGGTTACCTGGCCCTCTCAACAGTGCACTGCTGAAACCAAAATAACACATACGAAGCTTCCATTAGAAACAGAAAGTGCTAACCCTCTGTGAAAAGTTATGGGGAGTTGGCAAGGATGAACACAGAAGGAATATCCATGAATCTAAAGGTGATGGGGATGAGGGAAAATGGGGTTTCCATTGTGAGTTAAGTGAACTGTAAATTAGTGAGACAAGAAAACAGATAAGAGGGGACATACAACTTACCACGTCCTCCTGAGTCACAGCCTCCTCTTCGATCTCAGCACTTTGCTTTTGCCAGCAATCTTTAGTGAAACCTACCAGTTGTTCCACTCTGTGGAAACTTTGATACTTCTTACATTTATTAAAACATTTCTGAAGACATTTTAGCTGTATTTGAAGCAAAAAAAAAAGAGAGAGAAGAAAAAAAATTCTTGATTCTTCTGATTCTTCACCCAGTAAAAGATACTGTGTGATGACATCATCACACGAGAGTTTGAGTTCAAAGATCCTGGATATTTGTCAAAAAATATGTTCTGTCACTGTATATTATGAAGCAGTGATAGATAAAAATTTGCTATGATTTTTTGAATAACACTGACATTCCTACAAATCTTTGCAAAGTTCAAACAAAAAGACTTTTTTTAAATTAACATCATAAAATTATATAACTATAATTCCATGATTCAAGATGACAAGATTAATAAAAATGTCAAGGAGTTACTGCTATACCAGTACCCTCACCCTGGCTGCTCAGTTTTTCTCTTTTCTGTGTTTCATTCTTCTTCCAGCATTCTATTCTCAGAAGCTGCACTGTGCTGTTACCATGGAAAATAAAGCTGTTTTCAGCACTTTATTTACCTACCCCCTCCTTTTATTAGTTTAAGTCTAACTAAATGTGCCCTCAACCTCACATATCCTTAAGAGTGTAGAATCTACTTTGTGAATATGGCTACTTTAGTTCATTTTGTGGACCATCTCTTTTTCATCAAAGGTAGGTGAAGATGAGAATTTGTTATTGGAGTTCAACTTTTTGAAGTTGACTGACTGAAGATAAAGCTAGCATAAATCATTGCTTAAGTGATGGAGTCTGTATAGACCTTTTTCAGCTATGACATGACTGACTGAGAATCAAAACTTAAAAGTGGCAATTATAGAGTTATAAAACAGTAGCACCTGAAAATGCTCATGATATCTCAAAATAGTGTGTACTCTTCAGTGCATATACATAACAGCCACTGTGCCAAATGTAGCCTTATTCTTCTTTCATTATGCAACAGTACGTTCTATATTTCAGAAACAGCAGAATATTATTTGGAGTTTGTTTCTGCTTTTAGTAACCTTAGAAGGACTCTTTTGTGATTCATCATCATCTTAGTTAAATATTGCAATGATTACAAAATCACTATGAAAATATCCCACTGGAGATTAAGTAAGATATTCTATTGCAATATTTTTAAGCTAAACTTTGAAATTTCCATACCAGGTAAAACTGCATTTCTAAAGTGTAGCTAACAAGATCAGTGTACTATCTCTGCATCTTGTTTACAGCATAAAAGTTGACTTCCCACAGAGATAAATAATATCTTTCATCTCTGTCTCTACAAAATTTTAAATTTCTGGCAAAGGCATTTTTAAAATGATTTGCTGTCAGAGACTAGTATTTCAATCCTTGAAACGAAAGGTTGGGAATTTAACCAAAAATCAAAAGAATGAATTCAAATTGTTAAGATTTTTGAGGTAGGAGGTTTTCATTTGTTTTTCCAAGCTAATAAAAATAAATTATTATGAATAAACATTAGTCCATGCTGCAATTAGCATATGCTAAAAAGATTTACAATGGCTTCATGACTAATGCATATCCTAATGTCACACGAGGGCATATGAGAAACTCCTTCATACATATGTACCCTGAAGACCAAAATTTGTTTAATGCACTTCATGGCACAATATACTATTCTCAATATCTTATACAAAAACTAATAAGAACAGAAATTTCTAAATCTGCATCACTGAATACTACACACAGATCATGCAAATAGGTGACTTCATTTCTTATTCATATTCATATCCTATATACTGTCTTCAGTGATAAGGCCTAAAGACAAGCAATAATAAAAAGTTCAAGACTGATGTTTCATGAAGCACATCAGTAAAGCAGGTTTAAAGCATAACAAACTTAACTGTGGTGTAATGGTGTAACTCCTTAAGAATATGGCTCATACTCACTTATCTGAAGAAGGTTTCAGTTGCACTTGTAGTGAGCTGCTTGCAATTAGCCCATGAGATAATGATGCAGTTAAGAGTATGACCAAAACAGGCACCAGGCTCAATACTCAAAATGTCTGAGAAACTTCATATGTAAGACAGATGTGAGACTCCTCCCTTCTTCCCAAGATTTCTGGTAAGTGAAAGCTCTTTGTGAAAGTTCTGTGCCACATCAGTCCGCACAAGAGTATCCTACAAAACTTTGATGTGTTCTGTAAGTTGTATATATATCGTCATGTATATGAATTTAAACAGGCAGTGTTTGAGGTACATAAACTGGACTACAGCTTGAAGCAAAGGAATGCCAGAGTATTACTGAATGTATAATTTTGGCTATCAATTGTGAAGATTAATTTGTATGCCTGTCCCTTTTTTCTCTTCCTTTGTGCCCATTCCTCACCGTAAATGTCAGCAAAAGGTATCAAGCCTTTTGTTTCACTGAAGCAAAGACACCTCTCCTTGGACCACTAAGAAGGAAAATGATGAGTGCCGTGAGTCAGTTTACCTCTGACACAGGAAAAAAAAGGGTTTAGAAGCAGTTCACACAACTCCAGGCCCTGTTTCAAGCTTTTCTAACTTTAATACCAAGGTCAGTATTGTATTTTTCATTCCACAAATCCCATTCCCAGCCTGAATGAACACTGAAGGGTTTTATATGCTGCGGTATCACTATTACAGCTGGTGGTGGGGTCCGAGGCTGTGACCCAGGAAGAGATGACCGGTTCGGGGAGATGGTCCCGAAAGGAATCGCCTTCCCGGGGTCCGGTGTCTTCCTCTCAGCTGCTGGCAGAGGAGCCCTTGCAGAAGCTGTCAGCTCTTTAGTGATATCAGCTCGTGATTCCAGCTCAGCTCTGCAGGGCAGCCTCTAGGCCAAACCAGACCAGAGAGAGAGACGAGAAGGCCCGTGTGGCTGGTTCTGCACGAAGGTAGCTTTATTGTGGGTCCCCTCCGGTGAAGGGAAGCCAGGGACGAGCTCTCTCTCGAGGGGCTCGAGGGAGCTTGCCTTTATAGGGATACAGGGGATCAGCAAGGGGACCAATGGGTTACAGAGGGTCTGGGATAGACCAATGGGTTACTGAATGGTCTGCATAGGGTCTCCCAAAGGATTGTGGGTCTACTTTTCCTCACCGTGACTCAAAAGTAGTCACCTTTCCAGGGAGTCCTGCTGGGCGATTGCAAAATCTTTTATCTCAGCAGACATCCCTCCAGGGCAGTGGCTGGGCATATCCCACAACTCCCCCTTCTCTATTTATTAAAAAGCATTCCCAGCAGCCTTTCTGCAGCAACGTAGGAGGCAAGAGAACATAAGTAACACAGTGATAATTACAATGAATACCCACAGAGCTCCCTGAATCAAAGATGCAATCCATCCCTTATTCCCCATCGTCCAAAAAGGTCATTGTCTACTTTTAGGTCATCAAGGCTGTGGTGAGGACAGCATCAATGTAGACACATTTCATCTTTGGGCAGGGATGGGGCTTCTGAGAGGGAATACAAGCAAGATTTGTTAGCTTTGTGGTGAGAGGGGAGGTTTTGGGGTTTAGGGAAGTTTGACAAGGGTTGAGGGAAGGGGATATTCTGGGGTAACAAGGGGTGACATCATATAAACTAGGGATCAGTTTTTCCAGGCTGTGTCTGGCCTACGGCTTGACTTTTTGCTGTAGCTTCTTGTTCAGCTTTCTGTTTCGTCTGCTGCCATGTGGTGGGACGATCTTTTTCCTGGTTGGTGGGCATCCGGCGACGTTTTCGTCTCCATGCCAAGCTGGTCTGGTTTTGTGGAGGTCCTGTATTTGTCTCAGGAGAGTTCTTGGTGTTTGTGGTAGCAGTGTTTGTAGGGCCTAAGTATGGTTTAATGCTTTTTCCTGGGAACCACTTCGGGCCAGATTGTAGCTGGACACAGGCATAGCCTCTCCCCCAGCTAATCAATTGGAAAGGCCCAGAGACCTGGTGTGTTTCAGGGTCCTTCACCAGCACTGGTGGTTTCTCTGTGAGCTTAGCTTGGGTTGAATTTGAGAAGTGGTGGAGTACTGGTGGGTCAGGCTCTGACGATGTACCATTTAGGAAGTTAATGACATAGAGAGCCTTACAGAGTCTTTCAACAGGAGACAAGATTTCTGTTTCTCTCCATTGCTGGTTGAGGACTCTTTTGAGGGTTTGGTGGGTCCTTTCTACGATGGATTGTCCTGTGGGATTGCTAGGTATGCCTGTCTTGTGTTTTATTCCCCATTGGTTGAAGAAATCTTTTAACTTGTGAGAGGTGTAGGCAGGCCCATTATCTGTTTTGATTTCTTCAGGGACTCCCAGGGTGGCGAAGGCAAGGAGAAAATGCTTGATGACGTGGATGGCATCTTCTCCTGCATGGGCTGACGCAAACACTGCCCCAGAAAATGTGTCAACTGACACGTGCATGTATTTGGATCTCCCAAAGGATGGGAAGTGGGTTACATCAGTTTGCCACAATTGGCAGCTGTTCAGACCACGGGGGTTGACTCCGGTACCCACAGATGGTATTTGGTAGTTCTGGCAGTTCGGGCACGTTGCAATGATAGCTTTTGCTTGATCTTTTGAAAGCTTGAACATTCTGATGAGTGCAGGAATGTTTTGGTGAAAAAATGCATGCGACAATTTTGCCTGGGCAAAGATGTCAGGGATGTTTGCAGTCTCTGCTGGCATGGCCAGTGCATCTGCTCTCCTGTTCCCTTCAGCAATGGGACCAGGGAGGTCAATGTGTGACCTCAAATGCATAATGTAGTAAGGCTGTTTTCTGTGCGAGATTAAATGGATTAATGTAGAAACCAATTGGTATAGTTTTTGGTTGGAGACCTCCTTTAGAAAAGCATGTTCAGCCCTCATAGCTATACCAGCGACATAAGCCGAATCTGTGACCAGATTAAAAGGTTCATCTTTAAACTTCTCAAAGGCTCTGAAAACATATCACCATGATTTATCCACCAGAGACTTCTTTTCTCACTTATCTGGATTCAACCTGGCAACATGACTAAGCCCTGTCTTTACAAATTTGCATAAATATGCAAGGCTTTTTGTCTCCAGGGTTTGTGGTGAGTGTCCATGAAGGCAGTGAGGCTCTTGACAGCTGAGGTCTGATGATTTAGTCAGGTTTGAAGTAACCACCCACATCCTAGAGACTAAGGATGTACAGCAGAGCTCCAGGTCATGCTGTCTTGTCTGCTGCCATTCTGGTTTTGCTGATAAGTTTGGGGTCTGTACTGTTAATTAGAGATTGCTTTAGCACTGTATCACAGGACTAGTATACTCTGAATGGCAAAGGTTTGTAGAAATTATACTTGCTGAAATTATGGCATAACCAGGAACAAAGGTAATATATACTGTGTTCATTTTTCACAGGAATTAGAGTCTGAAACTTGAAGATTTTGAATTTATCTCAAAGTGGCTAAAACTAGCTTGCTGTACTGTATGAGATTCATGAGCAGCTTTTCACTTGGGGTTAATAGAAGATAAGAAGAAAGGAGATAATGTTAATTTTATACACAGGATATAAGAAGTATTGAAAATTGAGTAAAATTATCCAGCTATAAAATTTTGGTTTGATAGTTTGGCTAGCATATTCCCTTTCCATTGACAAGGCAGACTGGGATATGAAATAAATGCTGAACCTCTTTGTGGGAGGATACAAGCACAAATAAGGTCCCAACCCTGCTGTTGAAAGGAAATACCAAGGTCATGGAAATAGTGATTTGAAGACTCCCAAGACTTGAGTCAAAATTGAAACAAGGTCAGATACAATATTATGTTTGGTCCATTTTCCAGAAATCAGCTTTTGGCAAGTATTACATTGCGGGAGCTCTGGGGTGGGTCGACGATTGGGACGCACGGATGACGAGAGATCTCTGAAGTCAGATCTTGGAACATGCGGTTTATTGCAAAGGGCGTGGGTATAGGGGCACTGCTTAGAGCTGCCAGCTGCAGCTCGGAGCAGGCCCAAGAGAGCAAGAGTGTAAGCGAGTAAGTAAAGAGAGAGAGAGAGAAAGTGGAGTGGAGTGAGAGAGAGAGTGTAGTAAGAGTGAAGAAGTAGTGATGAAGTCCTGGTTACAATACAATAAATCATCTTCTGTACTGAATATTCTAATTGTCACTAACCAATCTAATACAAGATACAAATCCTATAGCATTTACCTACAGCCTATAAGAGTTCTTATATTACCATAGAGTGTTACATCTTAACTTCTAAAAACTACTCTTTGGACCCCTTCTGCTGAGCTAGTAGGGTCTGCTCTGACCCTTGGACCTGCCTGCAAGCAGAGGGTATTGTTCAATCAAGAGGGGATTACCTTCAGTTGGCCATACCATTGTTTTCCAGTTGTTCAGTAACTAAGACTTGGTATTTCAAAAGTGGCTTTCATTTCGATGTCGCCTGTAGTTTTCATATTCCCAAAATCTTTTGTCAGGCAATCATATTTATAAGGCTTTCCTGTTTCATCTTCCCCAACATTACATAATGCAAATAAATCTACAAGCAAATAAAATACAAAACCCCAAATATTAATTTTAAGGGCAGAGAACTACTAGCAGATTTATTTTGCATTATTATTGAAAGATGCACTCTCCCTCTTATAATTATATTTCTAAAACTGAAAAGACTTTGCTGTCATACACACAGAATTACAGAATGGGTCAGGTTGGAAGAGACCACAATGGACCATCTGGTCCAACCTCCCTGCTCAAGCAGGGTCATCCTAGAACACTGCACAGGATTGCATCCAGAGAGTCCTGGAATACCTCCAGTAAGGGAGACTCTACAACCTCTCTGGGCAATCTGTTCCAGTGCTCAGGTACCTGCACAATAAAGAAGTTCTTCTTCATATTCAAGTGGAACTTCCTGTGAATCAGTTTCTGCCCATTGCTTCTTTTCTTATTGTTCGGCACCACTGAGAAGAGCCTGGATGCATCCTCTTGACACTGTCCCTTCAAATACTTATATGATTCTCAGTCATATTTTCTTGAGTTCGAACAGGAAAAACCTTTCCACCTTGTCTTCTTAGAAGAGATCCTCCAGTTCCTTAACCAACTTTGTGACCCTCTGCTGAATATTCAACTTTTGCATGGCTAAGAACAGGAACTAGCAAGGGAGAGCAGAGGGACAAATGTGACAGTGTGAATTCTGCCTCAAAATTTCTTAGCCTTGAAAGTGGATGATCAATAATGACCTAACAACACCAGCTGATATCAAATTACTCTTCATTCATTAGAATCATTTGCTCACTTTGGTGACCATCAAGAAAATACAACATACATGGATTTTCACTGGGTGTTCATTAGGAGAGAAAAGTGATATTACAAAAAAATGAGTTGCACAATTTCCAGATGTCTTTTTTCTTTCTTTCTTTGTGTTTTTTATATACTAATTTCTTATTTTCTGTTCTGGACAACTGTATTGGTTTGGCACAGCCTGGTTTTAGGTAGCAGGGGGGCCACAAAGATGGCTCCTGTGAGGAAGCTGCTGGAAGCTTCCCACCATGTCTGGCAGAGCCAATGGCTGATGGCTCTGAAAATAAACATGCTACTGGCCAAAACTGGGCCAATGAGAGAGGTTGGTAGTGTCTCTGTGATGAAATATTTAAGAAGAAAATCAAAACAAAGTCACAAGATTTTGGATTCTAGTCAGAGAAGAGGAGGAGGTGAGAACATGTGAGGGAAAACAACATGGTGACACCAAGGTCAGTGAAGAAGGAGGGGGAGGAGATGCTCCAGGTGCCAGAGCCAAGATTCCTCTGCAGGCCATGGTGAGGACCATGGTGAAGCAGCTGTGCCCCTGCAGCTCATGGGGATCCACGGGGGATGCAGAGATCCACCTGCAGCCCACGGGGGAGGTGCCCGTGCCGGAGCGGGTGGATGCCTGGAGGAGGCTGTGATCCAGTGGGAGAGGGCCCTGCTTCCAGGCTGGAGCAGCCTTTCCTTGGAGGACTGCACCCCATGGAAAGAGAGACCCATGGTGTGGCAGTTTTGGGAGGACTGTTTGCCCATGGGAGAGGCTCATGCTGCAGTGGGTGCGGTGCGGCTGCTGCTTGTGAGAGTGGATCCACATCAGGGAGGTTCACGGAGAACTGTCTCCCGTGGGAAGGGACCCCACGGCCTCACGGGAAGACTCCTCTCCTGGAGCAGCAGAAGAAAATCTCGGTGATGAACTGACCAAACCCCCATGCCCTGTCTCCCTGTGCTCTCAGTGGGAAGGAAGGAGGGGCTGGAGGGTGGAAGGGTGTTCTAAGGGCTTATTTTGCTTCTCATTATCCTCCTCTGATTCTGTTAGTAATAAATCCACTTCGCAACTTAAGCTGAGCCTGCTTCGCCCTTGAAGTGTTTTCTCCCGGTCCTTATCTCGCTCATGAAGCCTTTGTTTTTTTTTTTATTTCCCTTTTCCCTCCTCTGCCCAGCTGTGGCAGAGGAGGGTGAGTGAGCAGCTCTCGTGGGTGCCTGGCATTGGGCCAGTGTCAAACGATGACAACAACCTACCAATTGACTTCCCAAGAAGTTTCATCAGTGATTTCTTTTAAGTACTACCACTCTCACTAATGCTGGACATACATCTTTCATTCCCTGAAGAATTTTATGCCCAACTTCAAATTTATACTTCCAACCCAACAGCACTGCTTACTTATGACCAGAAATGCATTTACTTATTTTCCATTAAATGAAGGTCCTGTATAGCCAGGTAAGATAAGATGGAGGATCAGGTGAAAGAAATAGAGGAAACACTCTTGGATATCAGGCAGCTGCTAATTATTAAGAGCAGTACCATATACAGTAATAAATGTGCATACCTTCCTTTTCTAAGTAACCTGGATACCAGGAAAGAAAAAGTTGCTGGAACCTTCATAGCCAGCAGGATACAGGCCAAGCACTTCTTTATGTATCAGCCAGCACATCCATCTATAGCAAGTTTGACACTGCAGTGTTTGAATAGGCTCTTATGTCCCAGATAAATATTCCATGTTTGTAATATGAGGTAGCCTATGAAGAGAGACTTATTTCCTCTTTCAGTGAAAAATGGGTAAGTAAAGCCCATTATTCACCACCTAAATGGCCACCAGCCAGTGACTAACAGCTAGCCTATTTGATCATGAAGTTGTAGCTTACTGATATGAAGTCATATTTCATGGCAGCTCTTGACTGAGAAAGAGAAAGAAAATGCAGGGCTCACAAGAGGGCTTTTGACAGTTGCTGCCATGAAATGTTTTCATTTGTCACTGTGACAGTGAACAACAAGATACTGACTGAAAGAGACGGCATGAGGACACAGCTGTCTTCAGCTAAATTTCACTGAGCCTTGACACACAGACACATAAACGCACTTGGGGTTACTTAAATTTTCCTGATTTTGCTCAATAACCTTATTAACGACTTGTATTTTAGGCAAAATATACAACTAACTGTGTGCTACTGATGCTGCAGTCATGCATAACAACAATTGATGCTGTCCAAATGTCATTAAAAACTGTCTAAATCTAAAGCATTGGGGTCTTTAATGACATCTTTTATTATGACTTCTGGCTTAATTATTTCCCAGGAACAACAAAGTTTTCCACACTCTTTCCCTGGGTTTTCCTTACTATTCTGAGACATCTCAAAATCTGCTCTTTTTTTTTTAACTAAAAAAGAGGAAATTAATTTTGCATTTCTAAAGAAACATCTTTTCCATTCAAGTTTAACAATGCTTTTTTCCCTTCACCTGAAGTAATTCCTAACACAATTTATTGTCCAGATAATGCTTAAATCAATGAAATAATCAAGAAAGCAGCAACCTTAACCATATATAAAAAGTATATGAACTTAAACATGAAAAAAACAGACCTATTATCTCTTAAATATCATTAGAATCATGCCAACAGCAGCACAATATTTAAAAGTTGTCTTACGTGTTCCTTCCATTACAGTTTGCATTAGGCAAAACATAAAGCTAATGTAACCCTTACATTTCAGTCATATTCCCCCCTCAAAAAAATCTGTTAAGGTAGAAATAGTCAAGTTTTAATCCAGGAAAAAAAATAAAGCAATTGATAAGGCATTCTTGTCCTGTAAAATTGCAAAGAATTTATTTAATTTCCATAAGGACAAAACCCAGTGTCTGATGTCATTTTGTTCAGCCTTATTTCTAAAATATCTTTTACCTTCATTAATCTACTGATAAAAGCAAGCCCTTGCCTATCTCCTTATTTTTTGTTTTCCTTTTAAACATTATTCTCCAATAGGATAGGATCCTGTTCTAAAAGTGGTGATCATACCTTAAAAACATCCATTGCTACATCACTAGTCTTCTTAAAAGTTTAGACACAACCTTATTTGTTTTCCTGAAATACATTCAAAAATTTCTTATATAAGCCTGTTAACAGACTCCTGGGAGAGAAAAAGAAGTCCTATACAGAGTCACAGGGAAGAAAATCAATTGAGGTGGTAGTGATGTTGTGAAAGGGAAAGGAATAAGACTAATGAGCAGATCTGAAACATGCAATTAGAGTTTTGTTTACAGAGTTTGAGGGAATTTCAATTCTAACAGCTTAAATTAAAAGGAAATTGTCACTAACATTTATGACTGTAAAGCTACATGAACATCTGAGCCAACTAAGTATGCCCAAATATGCCTAGGATTAATATTTGCCCTAATCTACAGTATGTGTTTGCATTGGATTAACACAGCCTGGTTTTTGGTGGGGGAGGAAGAAAAGCTGCCCAAAACTTCTATGTCCGGCACAGAGCCAATCGCTGAAGGCTCTGACAATGGGCAGGTTACTAGCCCAATTAGACAAGTTGGTAATGCCTCTGTGGTGATATATTTAAGGAAGGAAAAACCATGGCAGGTTCTCTTTCTTCTCCCAAGGGGTGGTGAGGCGGCTGCCCGGGGCGATCCTGGCGCAGGCTCCAGGGCCCATCCCAGCGTGGCTGGGGCCCTCCCGAGGCCAGGGCCGCCCATGCAATGCCGGCGGGGACCACGTGGCCAATGATGAAAACATGGTGAATAATTCCCAGACACAGAGCACAGACGAGAGCAATCTTTTCAGCACAGAGAAGCTCTATAAGAACTTTTGCATTGATAGAACTTGAGAACAATAATACTTACAGACAACAATTTTCTTCCGAGTCAGAGGAAAAGAAGAAGTGAGGACACGAGAGGAGAACCAACATGGCGGCACCAAGGTCAGTGAAAAACAGGAGAGGGAGGAGGTGGTCCAGGCATCAGAGCTGAGATGTTTCTACAAGTCAAGGTAGAGGACTATAATATAACAAACTATTTCCATGTAATTCATGTGCTGCATGGGGGGATGCCAAGATCCACTCGCAGCCCATGAGAACAAATGCTCACACTGTAGCGAGTGGATGCTAAAAAAGCTGTGATCTAGAGAGAAACTCGAACAGAGAGAAAGGACCCTTGCTTCCAGAGACAGAGAATCCTTGCTTCCAAACTAGAACAGCTTATTCTTAAAATACTAAACCCCATGCGCTAAAATGACCCACGCTGGGCAGTTTTGGGAAGATTGCGTGGCCTGTGGGAGGGACTCATGTTATAGCAGGTTGGGCGGGAGTGCTATTTCATGAGAATTAGAACCACGCTAGAGAAATTCACAGAGAACTGTCTCCCATGGGAAGGAACCCATGGCACAACAGGAGAAAGAACTCCTTTCCCTGAATGAACTGAAGAAAGATTCTTAGAAAGTGAACGACTGACCAAAACCCCATGTTTTGTCTCCTTGCACTGTCGGTGGGAAAGAGGGAGGGGCTGGGAAGAAGGTAAGTGTTCTAAAGATTTATTTTAGTTCTTATTGCCCTTTTTACTTTTAATTCTGTTAATATTAAATTTTCTTTATACTGTTTAAGTTTTGAACCTGTTTTGCCCTTAAAATCCTTATCTCAACTCATGAAGTTTTCGTTTTAATTTCCCCTCCTCTGCTTAGCTATAGCAGAGGAAAATGAGTGAGTAGGTTTTTTGGGGGTGCCTGGCACTTAGCCAGCATCAAACCCTGACAGTGTTGCAGACATGGAAGACAAAAAATCAAACTGAAAAGCAGCCTGTTTAAGAGACATAATTTGGAGCAGCTGAGGTTTCTTTCAGTTAGGGTTTTCTTTGGTAGGGGCATATTATTTTGATCTTATACATTACAGCAGGTGTTACTAAAACAGAATAACTGCAGAACAGGACTGTGAAGGCTGTCCAAGCAGGGAGCTGGGCTTGGCCACAGACATATGGTGATAAATTGAGATTAAAGAGCAGAAGCGAGATGAGCATGAGTGACCAGCTGCCTCTTGGTGCAGCTGATACCTTGGATAAAAGGTAGGGCCAGTCAGAGGATATAGGGCATGACAGACACAAAGTTTGAGTGAGAGCTGGCCTTGAAGATGAGCCATAGAGAATTTTAGACATACTTTGGAAAGAGAATATTCACTAGCTTCTTTATCTTCCTGCTAGATGTATTGGGAAGGAAAAAAAAAAAGGAAAAAAGAAGATGTCTATTGAGTTATTTGATTTTCCTTTTGGAGGTGGAGATGAGGAGAGATTATCTTGCCAGTGTCTCACAATGTTTCAGCTTTCCTGGGATGCTGAGTATGAGTGCAAAACTGTGTTTATTTATAGAGATGTCCAATCTGTTCCTATCCTTTGTTGCTCCCAGTTAAGTTTTGAAGAAAGGTAATACAAAGAAATCCCCAAGATTATAATGTTCTTGATCCTACAGTTCTTTCATATGTGAAGTACTCCATAAGCAGGAAATTTTCATTTACCAGAGGACAAATACTGTGGATAGAAAAGATACCAAGTAGAGAATAGTCTTAGGGTACAACCACCACTGTTGTCCTGCACCTCAGCAGTTCCAGGAGACCTTGCTTACCTAGTCCTGGTCCCAACTTCAAAGCTGGAAAACTGAAAGTAAATGGAATCTCACATAGGACTGAGCATTTTCCATAATAAAGAAGATATCTGAAAATGCCACAGATCTCAAAATATTCCATTAATAATACTTTGTTGTTTACAAATTCTCCTGAACTCATCCAGCAGAACTTAAGTCTCACTCCCCTACTACAGAATTTAAGTCTCACTCCCTTAAGTTTCTCAAGAAATCGATGAACCTGATTCTCTCTCCAAGAAGTTGTTCCACAAAAAGGTCAACATAAAAGTGCCTGAAGCATGGCATGGCACTTACCTAAATAACTTTCAAATTGTCATCATTACTCTGCCAATGAAAAATGTGGTCATCACTCTCTTCACACACTTGCACTTCATGTTCCCATTTCCTCAAATGATTTTACTCTCTGCTTCCTGAGCCTGTCTCTCCCACGCTTTCATCAAAAACTCTTTTGCCCTGCACTCTTCATTTCCTTGGATCATTCACTGTATTAGAGTAGCTTTCCATTCCAAATGGAGAGAATATGGGGAATAATTTCTCCATTTCAATAAACACCTCAGAGAAAGCCATTTTAGAGTAGCAAATTGCTCCCAGGAGCACAGACCACTTTTCCTTCAAATACAATCTGGTTTACTAAAGGGGCTGGAATTATCTTTAATAACTTTATTTAGAAGCTGATATAGAGGGGGAAAAAGGAAAAAAAAGTTGTATGATCAAATAAATATATCTCTACCTTGATTTTCATTTATCTTACCTCCATAAAGAAACTAGGCTTCGTGCCAGCATTACTATGTGAAATGACTTTTCCTCACATTCAGCAAAATCTCTCTTGATGCTGAGTATTGGAGGAATATAATGTGGATTCAGTCTTTCTCAGCCTTGTTACTCATAACCTGCAGGCATTTTGTTTTAAATAGTGTCAAAATCCAATAATGCTAATAAAAGGTGTAAATTTGGCAACAGTCATTATCCATCTATATATGCCTGGCTTCAGTTTATACTCTTGCTTTGTTTGACATTTTAAACATTTGCCTCATTATTGGTATCATTATCAGTGGTAGAAAAAAAAATCCAAACAAATTCTTCATTCCTCATGTAGAAACTACCTACATTGGTGTAAGCAATGGTCATCCAGATAACAGCAAATTGGAATTGCTTCACTAGATTTAGTTCTCCAACATAACATTTATCCAGTCAATGTATTCTTTGTGTTGTACACGTGTTCTGAGACACTCATATCTGCATATGTATAAAAACAACACTTTAAAAAATACAGTAGGACTGAAGAGCTAATATAAGAATAGTGCAAAGCACAGACCTTTTTCCTTAACTGTTTATTGTTAGCTACATAATTTTAAAATATTTATTACTGCCCATTTCTTTTCTATTTATATACAGCCTATTAGGGAATTATAACTACCTTTTATTTTTAACTCTAATGTTTGGGTTTCGTTTTAAAATACATATGCCTCATTTTTATTGTTACATGAGAAGTGCAAAGAGTCAGTATGTCATTTTTTAAAAGGCCTAGCTAAAAGTGTACTCTGAGGGAATGAAAGAATTTTGCTTAAGCCTCAGCTAAAGCTATTTTTCTTCTGCAAGAGTATGTAGAAGCAATACAAGAGGATAATCTCCAACACATTCAAAAGTGTGACACCCTTAATTCTGGCAGAAGTACTTTTCTTTAGCTTCTACAATGCAACCAAATGACAGAGGCAGATTCTTCTGATTGAAAGATAGGCTATTTAAAGCAGCCTGAGTGTTCTGGATGTGTGAACATGCACCTGTGCTATGAGCAGAAAAGTTAAATCAGGAGCTTAATGCTTACAGAAGGATTTCACCCACTTAGATTAGCTTGTTGAGCTAGGTATATGTAAGATCTGAGGTTAAAGAATCTTGAAATGGAGCTCCACATGACTCAGCAGACAATACTGTGCCTGTTAAAGTCGTGTGAGCAATATCTTCAATACATAACATCCTTTTCCTTTTTAGAATGTTTTATTACTACTGAATGAAGATGCTCATTCTTCATTGCAGGTTACTCTTTCCAAATGTAACTGACTATATCTCCATCCATCTGAAGTGATGGTGCAGCTCTGAGAACCACATGAGCCTCCATACTTTGTCTCTAAATCTGCGTCGCACAAATCGTCAGAAACTCAGTCCCCACCCATTCTTCTGGGGTAACAACAGGAGCCACTGGTGACACTCAAGCATAAATATACCCTCCACATATAAATGCTCCTTCTTGATGCAGTAAGCTTGCAAAATACACTTGCTTCTCTTCTTCAGAATCTCTATCATGCAACTGTGTCTGTCTTAGAAATAAATAAACCATCTGCTTTTACCCCAGTCATGCTGGTTTCTTCATAATCTACTGATGCAGAAAAGCAAAAAGATGAAACCTTGCAAAATACAAGGCCCCAAGGCCAGTTCTGATGAAATCAAAACATCAATATGTGAGGAAGAGCATTAGGCTACTGAAGAGTAAAGTCAACTTGCAAAGACTGTTTCCTCACACTCTGCCTTGATTTTAAGTGCACACAATTTTCAGTCTTTCTCCCACCCTTCACTTGCTTTTTTCTGCATCAGAGAAATGTAAACAATATCAAGCCTGGTTTTTTTTCTGATACTGTTCCATTAAAGGTCCTTCTGTGATTAGTCTACAACAAAGATTGCATGCTTTCCCCAATCCTGTACTAAAAAGGAATTTGTGTAGCTATTTCCAATTTTTTAATATAACAACTCAGCCTCTCACATACATGGCACCTAATCAACAACTGCATATGATACTCAACCACAGGAATAATTACCAGCCTTTCAAAATCTCTTTCTCACACCTGATTTAATAATTAGTGATGTTCATGATAACTTAATGCACGTGTTATAAAGAGTATGTAATGCACATGTTATAAAGAGCAATGTAACTATACCAAACCTTCCCTTCCTCCTTGTGGCAATTGAGGCCATCATTACAAATAAGCACTCAGCATCAGTATCAATGTTCAGTGGCACAAACAGCAAGAGGCTTTGTGTCAGCAGCATCTGATTTTCGTTACTGCATGCACCATTACTCACTTAGTTTGTTGCTCTTGCATCTAAGCCTTTAAATTTGCAAACTTGCCTTTTCTGCTGTGCATTCATTGCCTTTTGCTGTCACTTCAGCCTTGTTTGGTAACCCTCAGCACTAGATAATTGATTACTCTCTTCACTATCTCTTTGTGCAAAGAGTTATACTAAATCGAAACTGCCACCTTTAAATTATCGTGCAGCCTTCACACTTAGGTACTAGTATGTTAAAGTGCTATCTCCAATCTATACTATAAAGTTTATTGTTTTAATTAAAATGCTCCCTATACTCTCCAAAGGAGATGATCCTTGCTTTCCCCTTGCTGCTCATTTATGGAATTTTGGAATTAATTCACCTAATTTGACTTATCTGTGTTATGGTGACTTCATGTAGGTACAAGTGTACAGGCAGTTCCATTTCATCAGTGAAACGTTGTCGTGGTTTAACCCCGCCAGCAGCCAAGCCCCAGGCAGCCACTGGCCCACTCCTCCACCAGCAGGATCAGGAAGAGAATTGAAAGCATGAAAGATAGGAGACTCATGGGTTGAGATAAAGACAGATTAATAGGAAAAGCAAAACAAAAAAGTGCACGCTAGCAAAGCAAAAAAAAAGGAATTAATTCACTACTTCCCATGACCAGACTGGTATTCAGCCATCTCCAGGACAGCAAAGACCCATCAGATGTAACGGTGACTTGGGAAGACAAATACCATCACTCCAAAATGATGTCATATGGTATGGAATATCCCTTTGGTCAGTTTGAATCATCTGCTCTAGTTTTGTCTCCTCCCAGCTTCCCACGCACCCCTGGCCCCCTCACCAGCACGGCAGTGTGAAAAGCAGAAAAAACCTTGGGTCTGTGCAAGCCATGCTCAGTGATAACAAAAACATCTCTATTATCATCACTGTGTTCAGCAAAAATCCTAAACACAGCCCCACATTAGCTGCTCTGAAGAAAATTTACTGCACCCCAGCAAAAATCAGTACAAGCTTATTTAGTGGAATATGCCAAAATTTACTTTTCCAGATGGGACCTCAACATTATTTGTCACCAATACGTGCTAGCATTATAGTGACTATGATTTTTCACCTTGCCTTGTGTTTGGTGCTAAGGTTTGACTCTTCCTGGAACTCACTGGCTGAGCAAGTCAAGTTTTTGCAGGGGGGAGGGGTTCTGAGTGCAGGGGAGCCAGCCAGAGTCACGACACGAACACCGATATGATTTGAGCATCGTGCTCCCTTTATTGTTTACTTACACCAACTTATATCTACTTTGCAAAGATTCACACCCTACTTCCATGAGACAGCCTCTAAGCAGCGGAGGAGCCGACCAGTGTATAACTTTGCCAAGGATTTTCAAGGCTGCCTGCTGCCAGGTGTCTTCCAGGCCTGCCTGCAGCCTGAGGCCAGTTCAGAGGTTTTTCCACAGCAGCCCTGGGTTGTCCAGACTGTCCTGGGGTATCATATGCCCCTGTTCCACAAGGAATCCCTCTAAATCAAGTGAAGAAAATAATATTGTGTCCATAATCTGAAACACACAAACATTTTAAAAAAATAAAATAAAAAATTATGATTCCATTCTTCTTTATGTTTAATAACAACACTTGTCTAAACCCTGGAAATTTATGAAGCTTCACAAAAAGTAAGGCTGCTGCTACTGAGCAGATACCAAACTGTTTCCCCAGTGTTTGGAAGTAAGAAACAGTCAGAAACTTCTGCCTTTTATGAGTGCTTCAAGATATTTTTGCTCCCTTAAGAGCACTTAACAGTGCTGAAAAAGGATTCCCGCCCTCAAGAACGATGAATGTGAGTTTAAGCAGTTATCTTCACGGAGACACTCAAAGGTGGAAGAGCAGTAAGTTACAGCATTGAAAAATTTACAGTAGAAGAGATAATAGCTCCAAAATTCAGAGCAAATGGAATTTTTACCCCTCTATGTAGAATCCTGCTCAAACCGAAGCCTTCTTGAGGAGTAGAATTGCTTGTTTCCTTCATGCTGTTTTTTCCCCCCAGCAGTTTGCCATACCAAATCAGACTTGTATGTAATGTGTTCCGTGAAGTGAAGTACAATAGCACACTCTCCTAACTTCAGAAATCACTTGAGACAGTTACACACACACATCTTACAATTTCCACTCTTCCTAGTGTTATGTTTACCCTTCCACTGCTTCTCTGGGTTATAAATTTGGGCACTTCAGTCTGATGGGGATTGGGGACTGTATGGCAAGATGTCAACATCTGGTACAATTCACAGGTAGAAACATCATTTCCATCTCTTAAATAAATATGATTACTTCTTCCTTATCTAGAATCCATTTAGAGTCACTTCTATGTGTTAAGACTTTTTTTACATCTTTTCCTTTACTGATCTGAAATTCCATGTTACAATCATAATAAATACATTTTACATTTTTTAGGTTCTATTTCTTTGTTCTCTCTGTCACCCCTCAGAGATGTTTTGTCCCACCATGGGTTGGCATTGTTTTAGCTGACCACTGGTGACTTGATTGTAGCCATAAGCAGTTCCAGCCTATGCCCCGTGTCTTATCATCACTGATCTTGGTTGCCTCCCTTCTTAAGGTCTCTGCTATCATGACAGGCCTGTATATTTCTAAACTACACCATTATTTCAGACACAAATGTCTCACTCTACAGTTATTGCTACTATCTCTATAAATTTTTTTAAGTGTAATTTGTGTTATTTTATTTCTGTTTTGCAATAAATCTCCAAAAGATATGGCCAAAACATTGCTGTCAAGATGGGGAGCCCTGTGAAGTGTTTATATCATGCATGTGGTTGATAGCAGCAAGATATGGAGACAGGAATAAGTGCCTATACTGGAGAAGCTTCTAAATCCAGCCTTATTGGAGTAACAAGCCAGTGCTCAGTCTCTTACTTTCCTCCTCCAAGTTTGCAGTTGTGAAACCTTTGGCTGGGTGAACTAAACCATTCTGCTATTATCACTCTATAAAGAACTGCTTTTGTTGTGCAACATGCAACCAAAATTAAATCATCACAACACACTCCAATTAAACCCCTTCTAGATATTATCAGCATCACAGTTCTGATTAAAACCTTGTGCTTTGAAACACTGTACTGTTTTTGCCAGTATTTATTTACTAAACCAGAAGGAGAAGCGCTCAAGTGAGATGAATTACTTATTTACAGATAGTCTAAACAATGCACCAGTAGGATCCAAAGTTGTTATTACCTAATCAATCTGAAACTAGTAGGTGATGAATTAATACAGCAACTTCATGTTTTTCAAGGACAAGTGGAAATGATGAAAAAGAATCAGCATCAGCCTGAAATTTATCAGTTTAGAGAACTTTTTGTCAAATTGCTTTCATATTCATCACATTTTAATCTTCTCTACTATTGTTGAAATATATCTCTTTCAAGCACAGTTATGTTTAGCATTTTTTTTTTATAATGGAAATATTTTCTAAATAAAAGGATAATAATTAATTCCCTTCCATAGAAAACATTGCTTGAACGGATTTATGAAGCATCGTATCTCTGTTAACTAAATGATAGGACATTTTTCTCCAGATAAGTAAGCAGTGAAAAAAGTCATGTTAAGGAAGTAGTACACAAACTTTTCTAACTTTGAGCTTGACATTCTGGTGTATTCCTCTTGAGGATAATTCCTTCTGAATGACTACTTCTGCATCTTTGAATTTAGTTAAAAAGAAGTCAAAGGTTCTTAAGATAATATTTCTTAAAGTCTTTGCTTTATTTGCTCCTTTACTATGCCCTCTCAACAGTCCTTCACTGCAAGAGGAATCATTTGGGTGAGAAACAGCCCTAAATACTAAAATGTTTTACTTCACAGTCTCTGCAGGTTTTTTATTTGCATAGTACTCCAACTTGCTTTAAAACCTTCTATTTCCTCCACAAACAGTTTTCAATCATAATACAAGATATTTCTGCTAGACCATTTGATAAAACAGGGCTGTTACTGACATCCCAATAATTGGGATAAAACCTGTCATTTCTCACTATTTTCCCATCCAGAGCCTCAAATATATTTGATTTGAAATCCATCAGACTGCCTATGTTTCCCCTTGCCGACTCACAGTGGGCATTTTGTTGGTTAGATCATTCTGATTGATTAGAACTTGGACTTGATTTTTCCTGTAACACAACTATCTCCAGATATGCAGCAAAGAACACTTAGGGTTTGTATCCAAACCTTATCCCCTGTACTTCTATTGCTATAATTAATGTGTCAACGCATGTTAATAGGGTGCCTCTTCTCTACCTTTCATCCTGGCTTGAAAGAGCTCAAACAATGGAGAAAATTTTATATATGTGTAGTATATATACATATACATATATATGTATGTATAAAGACAGACAAGTACAAATATCTTTTTTTTTTTTTTTTAAATAAGCAGCAGTACAACACTTTACCTGGTAAAACTGTAGCCACCATGACTTTGCTCAATAGTCTAAGTGTATTGCATGGCAACTCAGATCTTGGGTCATACACCATCCTAATGATGCTTTTACTGCAGAGACATAGGTATGTGATCTTCAATGTTCCTTTGTTTCTTCCTGTATTTCATATTAGTGCTTGTTGCTGCCTGTTCCGAGCTTCCCCTCCCCCCTCCCAAAGACATGTGCTCTGAGCTCCTTTGTTCCAAGCGCGGGCAAAGCCAAATGTAACTCAGACTCTTCAGCAGTGTCTGATTGGCCGGTCACCCCGGGTCCGCCTCCAGTCCTTTCCCCTTCTCCTAATAAAGATGGTCGAGGGGAGGCAAACGCTCTCTCTCAGCTCAGCGACTTTCCTGTGAACATCTCTGGTTGTCTGTCTCATTTGAAAGCTTCTAACTGCAGGGAATTGAGCAGGCAGGGAGCTATATTTCTCCCTCTTTGCTTCTGCTGATGGTATTTGCTCTGCAGCTGATTCAGGTACCGATTCTAGAGCTACTAAAGTGCTAGATCGCACGTGCTACCTCTCAAGGCTGCTCGAGGCTTTCTAAGGCATTGAAATACAAGCGCTAGCCGGTATAAAGCTGAAAAGATACCTTCCACAAGTGCTTTATTATTTCACATAGGTTTTGGAAGGATAAAGACAGTGACCAAGAAGACATTTGTGGTGCAGAAAGAAGCACCTTTAATGTGTAACATGCTTTTTATATATTCTGGTGCAGACCTAAGGAAGTAGTATCTACTTCCTAAAATATTGGCTCTTTTCCTGTTGCCAAATAATTTATGCATGCACGTGACATAACATTATCACAAACTTACAGGAGAGAGGAACTGTAACATCTAAGAAGGCTGACAGAGTGCTATTTCCAGGCTCTTGTCCTCACACATAATGCCACAACCTGATTACGTCATTTTATATTCTTTTGGCACAGGTTCTGTGCATCTGTCAGCAGAGGATTAGGGCTTGGAAGTCAACAGCACACTGTTTAGGAAGCTGAGAAAATGGGGTGACAGAGCGTTGCATTCTCCTGCTGCAGGCTAGGTTGAACACAAAAGACGTACAACTCCCTTTATCCAGAAAGTTACTCAGAAGATGGTCCCACATGTTTAACATCTGGTTATCAACAAAGGAATTTCCTGAAGCTGTTAAATACATAGTCCACTGAAGGAGAAGTAGAAGCTCTAGAACTTTAAATAGATTGAATAACTAGTGACACAATAAATTTTTATCTTTGCTCCACTGTTAGACTTGGCTGCAGGCCATAAACAAAGCTTTTCAGTCTGATAACTAACCATCATATCCCAATTTAAACTGAATTTGGACATCAGTTAACTTTTTAAGAGTGCAAATTTGCAAATACTACAAGATAACACTGTCAGTAGCCCTCACACAGAAGGACGACTTCACCAGACACTGGGACTTAATCCTCAACCTCCTTCCCCCCCAAAAATGCACAACGCTGCTTCTCTGTTCATGTCAGCCTAGACACTGCCATTTTGAACATTGCACTTTCCCAGACTAAGCATGAAATATCCACATACAAGTTTCTGACAGCCTGGCACATAGAAAGCGAAGGTACTCATCACTATATACATATAATGAGGGTGCACTTCCCATATAATACTGGAAAACCCAACTCACCATCTAATATTAAAATGTCATAGTCTAAGAAATGTTTCCCTCAGTAAGTCATGAACCATCAAAGTCCAACCATAAAGAAGTGTATCTTCTAGCAAAGACTGTAGCGTGTAGAGAGATTAAATGTTGCAGTTGTCCATAAAGCAAATCCCTGTGTACTGATTTTGTCCAAGAAAGCTTGATTTTAGACTTACAACATATCTGTATTTTGCTTTATACAGTCAGAGGCTACCTGAAAAACAACAAAAATTTACCTCATATATACTGATTGCTCTGCATGATTGCCCATGGCCAGATTGTTTATCTTTTAGAAAAAACCTAAAAGAGACCTGCCTAAAGAAATCTCAATCCTACAACACATATTTTAAGATACTTAGGAAAACTGTATTGCTAAGCATTAGTTTCATTATCTGTATAAAAGAAGTCTCTATTATTTTTGAATTGACCAGTAAGTTTACATAAATTTTTAATCCATACCTTCAGTAAAAATTTTGTCTCTCTTGGATTTGTTAGATAAAACACATTCAAGTAGAATAGAAGTTGGCCTTACTGTTTTTCCTTCCTCACCCTGCTTCATCCCATATGTTGTCCATAAATACTCATTGCATTGTTTTCCATCAATACAGAAACATCTAAAGAATGAGTGAATCTCTAAACTGTTGAAAACAAACCTACAGACTGATGAGCAATATGGTTGTTATGGTTTCACAGGATGTAAAGCACAGTTCAGGAAATTCCATAATACTTTCACCAGCCCCTTCACAAAATAAGGAAAAGTATTCTATACCTGTCAAAGCTGTTATCATACATCATAGTACTGTAATTAGCATTTCTGGCTACCAATGATGAGTTAGGGTAACCGGAGGCAATACCATTTTCATGATAAAATCTGAATGGGGTTCCAAGTAACATAGATCCAGACATACTTGTTCTCTGTTAATGATGCAGGAAATTTCCTAACATTTCAAATCCTGCTACCATATTCAAGACAGTGGGACATCTTCTAAGAGAGGAACATATTTGTCTCCAGAGGTTTCAAATGGCTCCACAAATTGTTAGTAAAATAAAACACAAAAGAACATTACTCCCTCTCTGTAAGGAAATACACAGCAATGATACTCTGAAAGCCTTTGCACGGAACATCAACACTATAAACCTGTAGCCCCTCTGACTATCAGTGCAACCATCACAATTTCTCCATCTTCCAGATGTCTGGGGATGGCAAGAATGCTGGGGCAGGAGGTATTTCTTAGCTGCAAAGTAATATTACAGATAGGATAAGTGGATAGAAAACCAAGAGATGTTTTCTTTCATGTTCATTGTCGAAGTTTCAGAAAGTTAAAAATTCCCATATTATCCCTAGTCCTTGCTAAACAAGTCTACATTGCCTGTGAGGGAAAAGAAATGTTAATATTCCTTAAGTACTTTGAATGGGAAAAAAATTATACTAAAAATCATCTGGTCTGCTTTAAGAAAGAATTCATGCTTTTCTTCCCACTGATACATTTCCAAAAACTAGACACATCCATGGGGAAAAATCCACCAGCTGTATTTTTCAAATATCCCAAAAGAATTGAAGGGAGGTAGGGAGGAATGTTACACACTGACAGTTTCACTGCATAATGTTAAAGTGCAGCATTACAGCATTAGCGTTCCCTACACACTTCATTCCTTGTGACATTTTAAGGCATAAAGAATAAAATGTACTCATGATGTCTTCATCATCTTTATCTCTAAGAGTAACTGCATACCTCTTGCCTTCAAATTGCACAAGGGCTTCATAAAGAAAAGTTTTCAGGAACATCAAACAATGTGCTTCTGATTCCTCAGGCACAGCCTCTGTCTGGTAAGCCTTCCTATATGTAAATAGACAAAAATTTTATGTTACATGAGACTGTGTATTTTCAGAAGCAGATTCACACTATGTACCTTTTGCCTCTTGCTTTTTATTTCAGTGAGACAGGTTACAATAAAGAGAACACCCATAAATTTGCAGGATCAGTTGAAATTAAAACTTCACTTGCTTACAGCCTTACTGTAAGCTTTTGAAATGAAAACTTTACCTGCTTACATTCAGGTGTCTTTTTAGTTGTTAGGAATACGTGCATCTTAGTTCCAATAAGAGGATGTACCAGTCACACATCTACCCAAAAGCTGAATTCATTGCACAGCTTCCTCCCTTGCTGTCATTTCTTAGTCATAACCCTACTTCTGCGGTAGCAGTCTTGTCAAAATATACCTTCAACTTGCTTCTGTTACAAAGATCTTCACAAGACAATTTATTTGTCTTGGTCTGACCCTGAACAGAGAGAAAAACTATCTGTTTATTTAAGTATTTTTAGGTTTAAATTTGTGCCAGCCTAATCTTCAGCTATTATAACTTTAACTCTGTAAAACCTAGGTAAGGGCAGACTCAAGTGATATTAATTATGAGAAATATTTGCTACCAAATGTTGTCCCTACCAACAGTCTGGGAGCTCTTTGTGTTTCTTAAGTTTAAAGATGGAGTTATCAAACGTATGACTATACTGAATCTTCAACTCACAGCAGGTCCTTTATTTCTCTGTCTCTCAACTCAAAGGTCAAAACTGCATCAATCCAAATGAACCATCTCATTACATAATTTTAATCTTGCTTTTTCCAGCAGCTTTCTATCATTCATCATCTTACCATGAAACATCACCAGTGATGTCTTTGATCCCTTTCACAACATAAGGATACATCAGCAAGAAGACTAAATGTCTGTGAAACTGAAATTTGATGCTAATTTTCTTTCCCTTAAAAGCTGCATCTAATGATCACTCCATGCAAGTTTCTTTCCCCAATTTGTCCTTTAATGAAGACAAGACTTTTTACTCTGTGTGTTTACTAGGTCTATAAAACTATAGCACATTCTTAAACCTGCTGTTGGCAACACATTTTTTAACATGCATCATAACAGGCTTGTCCATATTACAGTTTCTTCCAATCTTAGAACTCATTTGAGAAAAACTATCAAAATATTGAATACATATATATTTGCTACAATATATATGTAGCAAATTATAGCTCTCAAAATTCTAAAGGTCACATTGTAGATTTTTAATGAGCTTCTAAGCCTAAAGCAAATGGCATCTAATAAACAGTGAATCTGGAGTATTCACAGTTTAATAAGGATCCTCAGATGTCCATGGTCTCAGTACTATGTGGCCACTGTATTGCCAGAAGTTCATTATACATTTGGCACAGGATGGCACACTGGCAAGGCTGGCAGTGAGCATTTGTTTCAACTCCTTTGCTGATACTCCTCAACCCTGTTATTCCTAGCTGATCATGCACAGTCATTTCTATTGTAAAACTTTGTGCAAACAGTTGAGTTTTGCTCCTGATGTAAAACTAAAGCAGTCCAGGCTGCAAGCACTTGGACATGCTTTCAGAGCTTTATTTCCTGCACTGAGGTACTACATTTTTATTTTATGTATTCAGAGGCAAATCTGTATATGCAGAAGCCTTCATTAAAATGAACGCTGGAAGTGTGAATTTTTTATGCTGACAGGAAATTCTTGGCATCCGTGAGGTTTCATTGGGCTGAAACTGTGCCTGTGCAGGGGTTAGAATTCAGCCACAGTGGCACTTGATGGTGCAAATCAGCTCCTCTCACCTCTGAGCTGCTTCATCTCTGTACTACATTCTGTCTTGGTTTCATTAGGAATTTTCTGGAGGCATTTTCTCCATCAACATGATATTTGAGATGACAAAATTCAGTTTCATGTTGAAGCACATTCAAAACTGCAAGGTTGTGGGATCTGACTGATTTGGAAATACTGCAGCCTGTGAATAAAAAACCAAGAGGCATGATTTTGTTATTTTCTTAGTTTATAAATTACATTCAACATTTCTCAGAAAAATAAGAGGCAATGCATGTGGCCAAAATTCAGTAGTTAAATATAACACAGAAAGTGGGACAAGAAGATACAACACGCTAGGTTTTGCTGGTGATGCATTCTTCATTTCGCTTTCTCTCACATCTTTGAAAAACAGCCCATTAACTGTTAAAATTTTCATTACTCAAAGCACTTCCCAAAAGCTTGCTGTCAGGCATCTGCATGCCTTTTAGGTGAAAGTGCATCCATCTGAGTGCACCCGTGAGAAAACAGACTGAAAGGAGGTTCTTTTCATCAAGTTTAGTGAGCTATGGCAGGTAGCTACTTAACCTGTCTGACTGTATAATATTGATTAAAATAATTAAAGGTTCACTGCTCCATTGCACTAGAGACTTTAGATTGATATGCATAAGTGCACACTTAGTTGCAGCAAAGTTCAGGATACTACAATATCAAATACTGTTTAGATTTACTTCCATCCATTTTTTTATTGGCCTTTTTTTGCCTATATAAAGGTTGTTACCTGATCACAATTAACCATGGCTTGTTTAGCTAATTACTCATGATTATGCCATTGCTAGGGAAATTTAAATATTATAGGGATTTTTCTGTCTCAGAAATCTGTTTCTAAAATACCTCCTGTAATCAAGCAGCAATTATGTTACTCCCCACTAAAACCATGAATGTGTTGACCCATGTAGTCATGCTCTGGCAAACACAAAGAGAAAAAATACACAGCAACAGCAGCTGCTCCATAGAAACAACAGGGAAAAAAGGAAATCCACAGAAACATTTTAAATGCCAACATTTGGTCATTTCACTGCCATGGGTTTTATCGCTCAGCAAAAGAGATTCTAGGAAAAAAAAAAGCAGTTCAGTTTTGGCTGAAAGAATAAATACATTATTTGTATAAAAATGTTTAAAGCTACTTATTTTTTGTAGAAAACTTAACATCGTAAAGCTTAACACTGATAACAGATTGGGAAACTGGCCAGGGATAGGTTGTCTGAAAGAAACAAAGAGGCACAGAGCTCATTACTGGCTCCCAATTGAGACTACAGAACAGCAGCAAACACTTCAGGGTAATTAACTGCCCAGAAATCACCTTTAGGGAATTCCGCAGTAATGCCAGCATATGGGGGAATACGCTTATAACTGCTAAGTTTCACTTCCTCTCTTCTTCCAATAAATTAGTATCAAGATGCAGGACTCATTGGTGGAAAGACAAGCCTGCAAAAAACCCCCCTAGCTGTTGCAAAAGGCTCTTCTTGTTTCTAGGCTCCTCTGCTGAGGAGCTCCCCTCTCCCCCTGCTCCTCCTCTCCCCCTGCTTCATCTGTTAGTTATCTTCCTCCCTGTTTTCAAGTCTTAAACTTTTATGTTCCCCAATCAGCTCATATCTCTTCCTTCTTCCCCTACTCCCACCTGCTTTTAACCATATCCTGGGTTCTCCTTATGTTGTCCCCTACCTCTTCCATGTGCCAATCTTGTCTTTATTCCCCAGTCCTTTGTTCTTCTCTTCCTTGACATTCTCAGATGTTCCCCTCTCAATTGATACCTTTGTCCTCCTGCACATGGCCAGGACAAGGAAGCAGGATGCCAAGGAAATTTTTCTCCACCTCAAGGAGTCACAAGAAACCATTGTGGATAAAGAGTCTCCAGTCAGCATACTGGAACAGAGGAAACCTGAAGACTAAATTATCTGCAAATGCTAATAATAGCCCTGACAACTCTGCACTACATATATAAAACACAGTTATACATCTCAACAGTAATAATTTGGCCAAGATATCCTCAATTGCAAAAATAGTAGACTGCATGAAGTATCAAATAAATTTCACTGTCAGTTATGACTTACTTTCCAATTATAAGTGGGACCAGCTGGAAAGAAATGTGTTTAATTGCTACATTGCTTTCTCAGGCAAGGTAGTTCCAAGATCTTCTATCTAGCTAAATACATGCTGTATGGCCTGCATACACTCAAATAACCAGCTTCTACTCAAACATTCCCCATGTCTTGTGTGGTCAGCTGCACTCAATTTCTGTACTCCCTTACAATGTGTTATCATCTTATGCAGTGCTTCTTAAGGAACCCATACATCTTCTTTGAATAAAATACAAATTTCCTGCTGTTAATTGTAGTTTTCAGCACATAATATTCAACACGCTGTGGCTTAAATCATAGAGCTTCCAGCTCGTGTCCATTCTGGATATAATCATTTTAAGTAATGCCCTAACTGCTTTATATTTCTTAATGCTGCTTTTAATTTTCATTAAAAATAGTAAAAGAATAATTCTATCTTTCAGGTTTTCTATAGTTAAGTTGCCAGTGTCCATAAAATTTCCTTTTAGCCAGTACAGTAGCACTATATGCCTCTCAAAGATAAGCTGAAGCTAAGCCGTAGTAGACTGAGTTAAAAACCATATATTTTTTATTTATTCAAGTACATGTTGCTTGATTGAAGACTATCAAAACAGAGGTTGGATGTGTTTTTATGTATCCCCAGAAAATACAAGATGCATGCTTCCATACAGGCTTACTGGAAAAATTATCCTTTTCAAACATATCAAAATTAACTACATTCATGTTTATAAACACTTCAGTATGTGCCTTTAAGCATGCATTCAAGAGAGGTTATATCAAGGGGGTTGTCCTTTTTCTTCTATTTTACATAGCAGCCTTAAAACATTCAGAATTTCTCTGTTTCTCTTACTATATTTCCTGTCACACTCTTGCATTCTTATCACTAAAGAAAGGAAAATGATAGAAACATGGAACTCTGAAACTTTGATTTAAAATTAAGATTTCATACACAAAGGAATACTAAGTTTGTCAATGATACTAAGCTCAGAGGTGTTACTGACCGCCTCAAAGGCAGAGAGGCCCCATAGAGAGACCTCAACAAATAAGAGCTGGGCAATCACCAACTATATGAAGTTCAACAAGGGAAAGCTGAAAGTGCCGGATTCTGCACCTGAAACAGGGCAACCCTGGATGTCTGTATATACTGGGGAATGAGAGGCTGGAGAGCAGAGCTGTGGAAAGGGCCCTGGGGGTCCTGGTCAACAGAAAGTTGAATCTGAGTCAGCAGTTCCCAGGCAGCCAGGAGGGCCAACCGTGTCCTGGGGGACATCAGGCACAGCATTGCCAGCCGGGTAAGGGAGGGGATTGTCCTGCTCTGCTCTGCACTGGGGCAGCCTCACCTCGAGTGCTGGGGGCAGTTTTGGGTGCCAAAATATAAGACATTAAACTATTAGAGAGAATCCAAAGCAGGGGTACAAGGAGGAGACTGAGGGGAGACCTCACTGCAGTTACAACTTCCCCATGAGGGGAAGGGGAGGGGCAGGCACTGATCTCTTCTCTGTGGTGACCAGGGACAGGACTCAAGGGAATGGCCTGAAGTGGTGTCAGGGAAGGTTTAGGTTGGATAATAGGAAAAGGTTCTTCACCCAGAAAGTGGTTGGGCAGTGGAACAGGCTCCCCAGGGCAGTGGTCACAGCGCCAAGCCTGACAGAGTTCGAGAAGTGTTTGGACAAGTGGGGCTATTGGGGTGTTCCATGTAGGGCCAGGAGTTGGACTTCGATGATCCTTGTGGATTGCTTCCAACTCAGGATACTAAACAAACTATGTGCAAAATAACAATGTACCCAAAGGTTTTAAAAACCAGTAGTTTCAAAATGAAACCTTTTAGGCCAGTATCTTCAGTGCAAGAGAGTTTTGATCCTTTTTTTCTCCAGAACGTTCTGCTGTATTCAAAGGTATGCATGATTTTTCTGACCTCTTATTTTTGGTTTTCATTTTTGGCTCAGAAGAGTGTCTATAAAAATTATGTCAATATAACTTTTATTATGCCAAGGAAGCAATCTGCAATGTTAAGACACTTCTGCCCTAATTATCTAGCTTATTTTTTAAAAACTTTTTCACTTTTTTTTTCTCTGAACTCTTACGAACAATTCCAGAAAATAGAAGCAGAGGCCTGAGCCATGCTCTTAATTCACCTCAATAAATGCTTTTATGAGCAGAGGCATACTTGGAACACAAACCCCAAGATTTTATTCTACTATTGTAGTTCTCCATTATGACTCTTTAGCTATAGTAGCAAAATAAATTTTAAGAGCTCAGGAAGCCAGAACCTGCAGCACTTAAGACATATTTTGCATACAAAATTAAAATTGAAACAATTAAAGAAATCAAGGTTATTTAAAACAAGTCAAAGCTTTATGATTCTTTATTGCAGTCAGTTTACCTTCTGCAAGATTTTTCCTTATTTTTTTAAAGCCCGCCTGCTACAAAGTTATACTCATGAAACCAAAATGGAGTACCTTTGGAAGCACAAAATCCCTGAGAGATGAGGGAAAGCTTCCCACCTCAAAAAAACCCACAACACATTTTGTATGGGATGTCCCTTTATTTGTCATATTCCTGAAACTAAAGATAGACTGCTTCACAGAATGCATGCATCAATGCACTGAACCTGTGGGTCCCCAGAAACTTCCCTAGCTTGGTATGCCTGATCTCAGTGACAGCTGTTCTCTTGCTTGGGAACTCCTGCACCTTCTCTATAATAATGATATTAACTCTGACACCACAGTGTTTCTATGCATCAACAGCCAAATAGACATCACATAGCAATCATGTTACACCTGCAATCTGTTGGGGTTTTTTCCATTTGCCAGCAAAATCGATTTCAGACTTCTGCAATAAGCCCTAGAACATTTATTACAATATTAGAAATTTTTTTCATATGGTGTTCCATATGAACATACGGTGTTCCAAAGCTAACTATGGAAAGATAAAGCAATTGCACTGTCACTGCTATTATTCAGGGTACTTGCATCAAAGCCAGATTTAAAATAACTTCTTTGTTGTAAAATAACCAGTGCTAACATGACTTGAAATCCAAATCATACAGCCAAACCCTACTATAGGCCACAAGAAACACTGTGCTACATACAGCACTTGAGAGATTTACAGATGAGACTGTTAATGATCTTTATCCCTAGCACAACTCATTAAAATCTCATGGAGAACAATTTGAAGGATCCTGATAGTAGGTGCACTTGATTGACATACTGTGCAGGATCCACTCCTCAGAATGCAACATGCTACATGGAGCTACTTGATCTTACTCATTAAGTTTAAAGCAAGGAGTGGCCATACACGAATGCCCAATCTGAGAACAGAACTTTATGAAAAGCTAACATAACATGAAAACATACTTCTTCTTAGCACAAGCTTCTAAACAAGAAAGCAAGCATGCAGTCAGTTATGATGGCTTTCAGGATATTTAAATACTATTTTTGAAAAATATACGGGTGGACGATTATTATTATTGCTGTTATTATTATTATTAATATTATTACTGCTACTACTGCTATTATTCTTGTATTGTTATGCACATTTAAAGCCATGAATTTATATGAATTGCTACAGTTCTTTCACATGCACTTATTCACAGTTTAAGACATGGAAGATTCCCTCTCTTGTACTATTGACAGTGATGTTCGCACCATTTTTTACATTCTGAAAATTACATTCACTAACTTTTCATACTATTTTGGTTATTTTTAGCATGGATTTTTATTTTTAAATAAATAATAAGCTTTTTCCCTCGTGTTAAAAAAAAGAGAGATGAAAAAAGTTTAAATCATTATAAACTTGTGTAAATGGAAAACACATACTGCTTCTTTATTGAATTACCATCAAAGTAATTTTTGGGTCTTGGGTTTCTTTTGTCTCTGGACAAATGTTCCAGATATGGCAAAGGCAAAAGATGCTTGTTTTCTTTGTGATCCATAGCTTTTAAATAGGGCAGTTCCCTCTAATGCAGAAGTTGAATGTTGCAGTAGTCTTGTTGAGCATTATCTTTAAAGCCATAAATGCCAGGAAATACATAAAGGTAAAAATGATTATATTCAGTGTTTTTCTTCTTTAGAGGATGCATCCTTGTGAATATTTTCAGTAGCTAAATATTAACCAGCAGTTTCACACATTTTAATACTGCATAGCCTTAGATTCAGCCTACTCATTTTAATTGATACTCTTCCTTGAGCCTCAGAGGTCATTATTTCTTGCCTTATAGCATCACTCATCTCTAACTCAACAATTTCATCAGACACAAAGGATGAACTTTTCAGCTTCCTCAATAAGCCAATACCTGTGCTTTCCTGCTTAGAGGCTGAATCAGTTCCAGGAATAAATACAGAAATAAGCTCCACTTTCCACAGACAGTTCCCTAAGTCACTTAGCAATTGCTTCTACGTGGATACCAAGCACCCAGTGTGAAAAATAAAGAAAAAAGAGCTATTCAAGGAAGCATCATATATCAAGTATTTTAAAAACTTACAATGCCATACTTTTAATATCCACAGAAATGTGTATTTACTGAAATGTATACAATTATGCACCCTATATATGGATTGCATCAGTTACATTTTTATTGCATATCATGTAGTAGAAGCTGCTTGTTCTCCAGGAGCAAGCTATGGCTCGTGTTACAGAACTTCCAGGTGGAGCTAATTTTTGATTCTAAAAAGACTTTCTGAGCTGTTTGGTTCCACACTGTTTGAGAGGCAAGGCAAGCCTTTGCAAACCACTCTAGGAGTAATTGTTTAAAACACAGTGGGAAAGGAAGGCAAGGGTCTGAGGGAAGCTGATCTATCAGCTAGTGTTTGTCAAAGAATAAAATAAACTCCCACTGTTGAGCCCAGCATTAGCCAGAATGAAGCGTGCCAGGGGAAGATGACATCTGAATGGCTGGCAAGCATAACTCCCTTGAGTGTGAAGGCAGATGCTATCTTCTGTGTCAGACCTAGCTGAAAGCCAGAGAAAATATATAGATTTTTATCAATTAATAGAATGAAGAATAAAAGCAATAATTTTTAAAAGGCAGAATTTCTGCACGTCTTCAGAATAAATGACAGAACACACAGGAAATGCAAGAGAAAGTTATTCATGAGTCTGCATACCTCATGTCTGAGCAGATTGGGTATTTTGAAAAGTTCACCGAGTGATCATTTTTCTAGCTTACAGTCTTTCTCATTTACTGCCTGAAATGCAGCACGTAGTCACTATTCCCTAGACACACAACGAGACTTTGTACATATGAAAAGCAGTTTGACAATGAAATAAAAACAGAGCTGATGGCATGGGAAGCACAATAACACTGGTTTTCTAGGTTAGGTTAACATGAGCTAGAACAACCACCTAATATGCTTTAAAATTTCTGCTACATGCATGAACTTTTAACTGTTACCTGCTATTTCCTTTATTAATTCTCAGGAAAAAAAAAAAGCTTTTTTTCTGGACTACTCTGCTGACACCTAGCGATCCTTGGCTCCAACAGCTTCAGAAAAAGAGCGGTGCTATCAGAGCAGCTGTTCTTTTCATTCCACTCCCAGTAAAATGTTTTATATGGCCATGTCTGTGATTCAGCAGTGCTGAATCATATATCAACTCAGAGAACACTGTAATGCCAGTGAGAGGAAGATGTAGAAAGATGGCAAAGAGGAGAAAGGAAAAAGAAGCATAAAGAAAAGAAGTGATGGTCAAAGTCTTTCCCTCACAGAATAAACACCTTTAAAAAGGATGAATAAAATTTGCCACTAGTTGTGACTTACATCTTTTGCTTTCTGTGCTTCACGTTTAACTGGGATATCTCTGTAACTTCAAGTTAATGACTACTTTTTTGTTTGTTTTTAATGTAAAATATAAACAAGCAACTCATTAGTTTCTTAAAATTAATTGCAGTACAATCCTACTTTTACAATAGTATATTCATGTCATTTAATCCTTGGATTTGTTTGGGAGAATGGCAATTTCACATGAGATTCTCAGCTTCAATGAAGTTGACTTACTATTTCCTGGGAAACAGGTATCAGTTAGGTGAGATGGCAAGGTTTTCTGATGTCAAGGAATTCTGCGACTTTCAATGGACACAAAAGCAATTTAAAAATAAAAATCAAACTTCCTCTTTTCAATAGAAATTGAACAAATGAACGCAAGTGCTGACCTCTGATAACAAAGATGAATAAGATCACATTTTACTTCCCTAAAAAATGGTTCCAAAGGTCACAATCATTACTGCTGCATAAAAAACGTGAGAACACATACTGCCCCCAACTGTCATTAAGCTGGTCTCTTGACAGCTGCTGGTCAGGAATTTTTAGATTTCCTGAAGAGAATTTCATATCAGCCTTTCTGAAATGGTTTATCTGTCTAAAATCTTACAAAATTCACAGGTGTTTGGATGCCTAAAAAAACACCTACACAGAGAGAGCTAGGCTTCTCCAAAATTGCAGTGTAAAAAATTTATGGTAACTGAACTTCAGCAATATAAAAGAAGCCACTAAAACAAACACTATGTAGTTCTTTGCATCATAAACACAACCAAGATACTAAAGATTGCTTAATCTGAAAATGACCACAACACATGAGAGAATACACAATTCTGTTAGTGAAAGAAATTAGCTAGTGCCTACTTGCGTGTGCTTTTCTTATAATGCTCATGACAGTGACTGGGCTTCTCCTCTCAGACACTGCTCAAGCTGTTCACTGTGGTACCAAAAGCCACTGCAACTTTCCTTCCTCTTCAGCCTGTTTTCTTGGCTTTGACACTTCAGTCAGTCAGAACTTAATCCTGCATTTAAATGGGAAGTTCATTCCCTCTTATTTCTTTCTCCATGGCACAATAATCAAAATTAGTATTTCCAGATAGACCAGAGGATATCTCACTTAAGAATGCTCTGGGATTATCATCTTAACTCTCACATTCTGGGTGCTGGATCTCTTGAGACTAAAAAGCTGATTATGTCCAAAATACTCATATGTCTATAATTTTTATTTTATGCATGTAAGATTACCAGTTATCAGGGGAAGATAAAATTGTTCAGATGAAACATCAGGGATTTATATATTTTTGCCTTGCAACTATATTAGGAGTAGTGTAATTAAGCATTCAGACACAGACCTTAATCAAAGCCTCAGTGTTTAAGCAGCTTTCTGATAACTGCAATTAACTATCTATAAGTGTAAGAGACATTTTTTTATATAACTACATTGAAGTGTGATTCACTGAACTTTTTGATATATAGGTCAGAGACTGCCACTTGATACATTTTACCTCTATCTATGATAAATTTCAGGCTCAAACTATTACACAACTTAATAAAAAATTACTTTTAAGTTCCTAAGTGGTTTTTTTTCTGCTGCTAAAGTTCAAATAAATTCTCTATCATCAAAAGTAAATTAAAATTTTCATCTTGTAAGAAGAAAATTCTTACTACTAAACTAATGGTTTTGCCCTATACTCATTTAGTATCTTTCATAACTTATCTGTTTTGGCCTGAGATGCTAAATATTATTATTATTAGTTAATAAAAAAAGTGAATCATTTACTATGTCTTTTACTAGACCTGTATTAATTGTACTTGATATATCCAAAATTATTACTTCTACACTTACCATTTGTAACAATAATTATGGAGTTTAAATAATAATCAAGGAAATATATTCCCACTGTAAAAAAAGAAAAAAGTGAGAAGAGAAACAAATCAGACAAGATCATTTTATCCAACAAGTTCAGGAGCAGAGCTGCTTTTATTTCAAAAGCTTTCACTCCTTAGCCTTAACCTTGTTTAGATGAATGGCAGAAACTTCTTTGTTCCCATTTCAGTTGTCTTGATCCCACCCCAGATCTCTCTTATCTCCACTTAATGCAGGGAACAATTTCTTCTTGAGAGAAAGCAGGAGCATGGTTTTTATTGCCTGTCTCATTGCCATAGCTTGGCTTGTGAACCCATCAAGTATAATATACAGTAGCTGCAACAAAGCCCTAAACTGCTAAAAATAAAGACATTTGTAGTGTTTTGATGCTTTTAAGTGTCAGAGCCTTTTGCAAATACCTACAATATAATCCTTGGAAAATACCTGATTTCCAGATATTCACTGCACCAATACAAGAAAACAGAAAAACCTTGTATGACTTTATTCTCTGACAACATCCAAATTCCAGACAGGTCCAATTCCTCAACACAAACTGTCAAATACTGCTGTTTTCAGTACAGTCACACGTAATGCGAAACTACCACGCAGTCAAGCTGTTAGGACAATTTGGAATGGTAAGAGAATTCTCAAAGCTTTGGTACAATAATTGGAACCACAATGTATTCCTGAAATTTTCCTATCTAGTGTGAGAAAAGCACAAGTACATTATGCATGTCTAACTTCCAACACCTGCACAATATACTGGTGGTCTCTGTAACTGTGTTGCAGTTCAATACACAGGTGGCATTACAAACAAAGCAAGGTATTTTAGTTTTATATCAAAGGAAGACATTTTAAAAATTACCAGTTTTCATTACAATGCAGCCAATCAACAGCACATTAACCAGACTGAAGAGGCAGGCACACCACCTCTTTATAGAGAATACATTTTTTGATTCATTTTAATAAATGCTTCTAGTAAAAGTACAACAGTACAAAACGAGGAATAACAAAGGAGTTGCCCTATTGTACCTATAAAATACCTGCTCCTATAACATATGCATTGTTAGGAACCAGACATACGCCAACTCTTGTAAAAGAAATCTGCCATCAAATCTAGAGGGATACAGGAGATACTCCAGCTAAAGGCCACTAGTATAAAAAAGAGACTGGAGCATCTCTCCGGTAAGCCTGAAAGCAGGACCGTTCAGCCTGGAGAAGAGAAGGCTCAAGGGTAATCTTATTAACGTATGTAAATACATGAAGGGAAGGTGTAAAGGGCACAGATCCAAGTTCTTTTCAGTGGCACCCAGTGATAGGACAAGAAGTAAAGAGCACAAACTGAAACACAGGAGGTATTTCATGAAGTTACTGTGAGGGTAACTGAGCACTGGCAGAAGTTGTACAGAGCAGCTGTGAAGTTTCCACCCTTTGGGGAAATTCGAAATCTACCTGGACATTGTCCTAGGCAGCCAGGTCTAGGAGACCCTACTTGAGCAGGGGATTGGACGAGATGATCTCTAGAGCTCCCTGCCAACCTCAACAATTCTGTGATACCACAACATCCCTTACAAGTAATAAACCCAGAGAGTATTTTCCTTAAAACTATTTCAATAAGTAGACCATTCACTAAAATATTGAAGTGATTCTCATTCGGCCCAGCTTGCATTCATGGCCCTCCCCTTTCTCTTTTGCCCCAGGTTTTTCCTTCTTTTCAAATGCAAGGACTCAACACAGCGCAAAAGAGTGTCCTATTCATGAAGTAGTATTCTGAGATCTCTGGCTGTATAAGACTTCATTCACCAAACACATGGGTTGGATATTTCCAGTGCCTGGCTTCTCATCTGAAGATTTTAGTAAAGCAAAGACCAGAAACTACTGCTCATCCAGTGAATACAGATAACTCCAGTAGCATTATTATTGCCTTTTTGATTTTCAAAATGATAAAACAAGAAAAGACTCACTGAAATCTGCCTAAAAACAAAGCTCAACTCAGTATTAATTTTCTCACTTAGCATGTTAGGCTCAAGCAGAACTTTTATTGTGCTGACAGGACACAGCCTAACACTAATGCCAACTGACCAAATATTTGGAATCCAAAGATCACAGATCAGCATGTATCTTCATAAGGATTTCACTCCCATTGTGTCCTGACATACCTCCTCGTATTGTGAAATTTCTTCTGTTTTGCATAGATCATGCATTTCTTAATTAGCTTCTCCTTTTATCCAAGTAACAGACTTATTGTTTGTCAAACATAACTCACCTGAAACAGCTTGCTTTGAAAGAATGTAGAACAGTTTTATTTGCCTTTGAGAAGTAAGGATTACTATGCAGAATTTGGAGACCAAAATGCAGAAAGGAAATCATACTACAAGCATTCTTGAGCTTTTCTACCCCACAATGCAGTGTCAAGAAGAAATGAAAAACAATTTATTTAATGGGTAAAATGAAGTAAACATTTTATCGGGAAGGCACAGTCATTTGAGCTTTGGTTGCAATGACTATTATTTTGTCTCATCTGCACATTTTATATGAAGTATTTTAATTGAAAAAATACTGATTTATGCAAGTAATAAAATCATAGAATGGCTTGGGTTGGAAGGAACCTTCAAAGGTCATTTACAACTTCCCTGTAATCTTAAACTAGATGAGGCTGCTCAGAGCCCCATCCAACCTGGCCTTGAATGTTTCCGGGATGAGGCACCTACCACCTACCTGAGCAACCTGCTTTAGTATTTCACCACTTTTATTCTAAAAAAAATTCTTCCTATATCTAGTCTCTGTCTACTCTCTCTCCTAGTTTAAAACCATTATCCCTTGTCTTACCACAACAGCCCTACTAACATGTTTTTCTCCATCTTTCTTATAAGCCCATTTTAAGTACTGAAAATTAACACAAAAAAAATTGATTTGTGAAAATGATGGCCCACAGAAGGGGCTTGTGTTGAGCACATCTTACTTCACAAAGCATTTCTAGATATTCTTTTCATACACACTCTTGTCACAATCTTCTAGAGTGCTTATGACCTTCATCATCGGTTAACATTTCCTTTCTAGGCATACATTAATCAGATTAGAAAAGACACTGAAAGATAAAATGAATCACTTACAATGCTCTTCCCAAACTAAGCTACTATTATTTTGCTGGAATTGCAGTTCACTCAGAGCAAGAGAGAGAACTAATTCAGCTTAAAGAGATGAAAGCATAATGTGACATTTAATATAGTAAATTAAATAGGTCAGTTAACAAGAGATTCCAGGTTAAATTTTTCTGCAAAAATTACACCTTTTGTACTCAAGAAATGGAAGGTGGTAGGGGAGTCACTTTGCAGAAGCTATATATATTGGCTGCTATTCTTGTGACAGTTTAACAGGGAAACTGAGAACTTTGTTATTTGCAGGCAACTCATGTAAAAACAGTGTCTTAACAAGTTACTTTCCCTTCTGTTCAATCATGTTAACCTCTTTTCACAGACGGTTCACAGAGTTTCCTAACTCTTCTTTTTCTGTATGTAGATTTTCTTGTTCTAAGATAACACCTTTGGAAAAAAAAGCATGTTTTTACATCAGCAAACATCTGTTGTTTTTCTTACCAAAATAGGATAGCTCATACCCTCTGACAGCAAAAACTAAAATAACTCCTTCAGCTCTCCAAGAGATTGCAATATAAATAATAACCCTACTAAAAAGTTAAAGGCTAGCATCCATTTTAAATAACAGCTCCAAGTGAAAAATATTTTAACCATGCTCTTCTTCCCTCTTTTTCTTCTGCCGGATTTTCCAGTGTTGGTTCAATAGTTCTTTGTTTTGGATATTTGTTTAAAAGATTGAATGTGCAAGTAAATACCAAGACATCTCTAATTTTGTGTGTAGGCTTCACAGGCAAAGTGACATTGGTAACATATATTTGCTTTTCAATTTTAAAAGCTCAGATTTTAATTACATTTTTCTATATTAATGTACAGACTCATAATATACTTACACTGGATGTTTTAATTTTATTATAAGAACAAAAGTTATAGAGTAGTATAGTCCTTGGAAAAGCTGCATAGTGCAAATTAAAAGCCAGAAGCTCCAGTAAATGGTACATCTTGGGATACACAGACATGTCAAGAACTTTTTATTTCATCTGTTTAATAGACCTTTAGTCCTACACAACTGGTTAGCAACTTGGCTCACATGCAACCACCTTGCAGCATTTTTTTTTTAAGTGTTGTATGTGTTCCAAAAGCCTTCAGATATTTGTATACACCTATAATGCTTGTGCAACGTGAATGTGAAAGCTAAAAATTAAAATGTGGTAGTTTGAACATTAGTCAAGCTTTATTTCAAGATTTGTTAGGAAGCCACTTAGTACATCCAGCTCTGGGTAATTAAAATAGGATAACTGTCCAAGCAAGGAATGAAAAAAAGAACCCCACATAATAAAGGAAAATTGAATTTTCTTCAATATTGATTTAATTATGAAAATAATTTAATGAAGGATATTTCAGAATAAGAAGTAATTTCTTATTAATCAAATTTTTGCACATATACCATAGCAATCTATTTTTGATTAAAAAAAAACCCTTTTCAATAATGACAACCACACTTACTTCGGAATCGCATTGCCTACTGTGGTATAAACTTGAATTTTTCTTTTTCCTTATAATCTCTAGAGTGCAACAAATCACAGCTGATTTGAATCAATCACAGTGAGAAAAGTGACCTAGGAACTAAGAGGTATGAGTGTAGGCACAGAACTCAAAGGAAAAAGCTTTTCTGAAGAGAAGCTCATATAGTAGTAATATAGCCTACACAGCATAGCATATATTTGAAAGATTAGGTTGCTTATTTTAAATATTCTAAGATTTATGAGGCATTTCAAAGCACTATGATGAAACTCTAATATCTGCACCTTGTTCAGAACATTATTTTGCTATTAATTTCCAAGATAAATTTGTATAACGTTTGTTTTTAAATATTCTCCAAAATACATGTATTTATCATGCCAAATATGAGAAATTCATATAGTGAATACCTTCTGTAATCATGAACTCTTCCAGACCCTCGAATTTATAGTGCTGCATGCTTAAGAGCAGCATAACTGAAGTCTGTGAACAGTGTTTCCTGACTAATCAGTACCAATAGCAGAGCCAAACAGTTCTAGACATACAGTTCTAGAATACATCAGGTTTGGTTGTTTTATTGATATTCCTTTCCATTGAAGGATTTTATTACCCATTTCTGCTATGAAGATTAACAAGAAACAGTTCATTTTTCCTCTGTTTTAAGGCATATGTCAGGCAACAGCAAAGGCAGGCTGCTTGGAAAGGACAGTGGAGCTGGAAGCCAAGACCCACAGCAGGGTGGTCAGGGTAAAGCTGTCTCTGACAAGGACACAGTCCCATGGCACCTGAACAAAAAAGCAGAGCAGGTCCATGACAGCAACCAGGGCCAGCTAACATATCAATGACTGCCAGATGAGGCTGTAATAACAGGGCAGATCTGAGGTCAAGCCAGAAAGATGGGTCAGCAAGGCAGGGCCTGAAGAGCTGAAGAGGTTAACCAGACACTGCCCCACAGATCAAGGCAAGGCTGTAGTAAATGAGGCAGGTCCAAGTCAAGCTGCACCAAGTGTTCTCCCAGCCCAGGCAGCAAAACCTCTGGGAGAGCAGGGTTATGCACTCTGGCCCCTGACATAATACTGCATTTCAAAAGTGCTTTTCATTGAACTTTCCCATGCCTCATTTTTCCATCCCTGGTGGTGGTTCTGCAGACACCTAAAGAGCAGATGCCAAACCTCTTACAAAAAGAGAGCTAAAACAACAGAAATAGCAGTGATGGCCAGCATCAGTTGTTTCATTGACCTAACAGCCTTTGGAATAACTGGGATCACCTGTGTGGGGAACTATCCTTTTCCCTACTATTCTCATAGAAAATAACACTGAAAAAAATGTGCACAGTCCCCTCACTGAGAATTACTATTGAGTTTGAAGTGTTCACTGTATCCACAGCAATGACGGTAAAACAAATACCTTGTTGGAAAGGTGGTATTTGAAGTGCATGTGGCTTGTAAATTCTCAGTATGAATGATTTGCACAAGAATGAAATATGTGCATCTCCTTCAGAGAGGAAGGTCTTGGTGAAAGACACAACAACTTAGAACTCCAGTGAGTATCTGGACATCTCCTCGAAGTTGGAACATGGTGTTTCAAGGTTCAATAAAGAACAGTTCAACCCTTCTAACTTTATTTATTTATTGCCATGTCTAAATTAAAAGTATTTCCTAAAAAAGATTTTCACACACTTAATTTGTTTCACTGTGAGTTATTTAAAATAAAAAAAATAATAGTTATTCCAAGGTGGAAAGACCTCTATAACCAGAATATGTTTGACAGAATCAATGTTCCACCTAAGTTTTATAACTGGTTTGACTGTAGAAATGAATGTTGAAGTTTCCCTGTGTTGATTTGACATAAAATTGAAAACAGTGTCTCTATTGCAGCATTTTTGAATGACAGATGCACCAGGAATACTGATTCTCTTGGCTTCCTCTTCTGAAGTAACCATTTTTGGGAATGACTAGTGGACCACTAAGGTACATGACCTACTGAACTCAGAAACAGAAAAACACTGACTTTTTGATGATTAAATAAGTGTGCTTGATGTGTGAGGCCAAGAGTGTCCAACTAAATAAAGCTGCTAACATTTCTCTTTTAAGATGAATTCCTACATGAAAAGTTTTCTATCTAGCTGAGACACCAAAAAGATACATGCACACAAAAAATCAGCTTTGCATTTGGCTTCTTGAAGGTAAGTCCTGATAAAAGAATATTTACTAACAAAATTAACAACATTCAAATCAATTAATCTTTATTCAAGGTTAAATTAAACACACAGGAGGAGTGCTTATGCACACCTAAGAGATAGGAGCACTTAATATTTGTCATGGGTTTTCAAAGACACCAAACTTAATGCCACTCTAAATTTTAGAATTTATAAGCCTATTGTAGAAGCTTATTGACAACTATTTTATAAAAATATCATAATGGAATCTATGATTTAGAAATAATATTTTTAGGAGTGTTCCACCATGTATCTAGCTACATATTAATGTTTACATTTAAAATCAGAAAAGAACTCCTGGAAAACTTTTTTTTTTTTTTTTTTAACATTACTTGACATCACACAGAAGTGCTACTCCACGGAGTACCCAGTGCTCTGGAGGCTGACGGGTTTTAAGATCCATAGCAGCAATGTAATTCAGATCTGTTCGACTGCTCTTCTTGTAGACCGGACAGGAATACAGACGTGGATCTTTTGCAGCTGAAAAGACAGAAGAGACATAAAGAGCAATTAAACTAAGTTGAAAAAATGGGGCCCTAAGGGACTGGTCATAAGGCAAAAGGAAAACTGAATCAAAGTTCAGTAGTACACTGCTCTTTATTTGCTACTGCCAGCTGAAGGCCATATACACCTTGAAATATCTGTAGGTTTAAGACTTAATATGAGCACCTAGGAACTGATGCAAAGCAAAATATGTAAATGGACACTCTAGAGGAAATAGTGTTCTTATTTGTTCAATCTGCCCATTGAACATTACTTCTTATCAATGTATTATGTCAAAATAAAATTATCCCACTTTGAATAACCTGGTTTGAAATGCAGTTAGTATTTAAGAGTACCAGTAATCAACTACTTCACTGCAGAATTAGAACAGTAGTCTAGTCATGCTCAATACTTCAGTGTTCATTATCTAGTATCTTGGCTGCTGATCACGCCTTTTATAAAATATTAGCTATGCAAAATAGCATGTTAGCAAGTTTGCTTTTAGAGGTGGAATGCTTTTCAACAGATTTTTCCAATTTTATGTTCTGCAGTGGATTGTTCTATTCTGTTCTACATCCCTATTCAACAGCACGTCCTATTCTGTATGCAAAAAACCAGCACATTAACACAAATTACACATTTTCACAGCACTGTCCTTCAGCCCCATAAGTTTCCTTTCCATTCCTACATTCCCTTTCTGCCTCAAAGACAAAACATCTTCCACCCCCTCACTCCACCTCTTGCTTGCTTCCATAAGCTCAAAACCAGACTTGTCCAGGAAAAAAAATACATTTTTATAAATCTACACATTATATACACATATATATAACATGTTATCTATAAACATGATGTATACAAAATTATGTATATGCATATGTGTGTGTATATATATAATCCATGTATATCTTGTACGTTGTGCATACATATATGTTCTATATATACATATATAAATTACATTCATTTTTTGCATATGTGAAAGAGATTATTTAGGTTTAGGTTACAAAGATCACAGAGTTTATATATAAGAAAGCTGGTGTTTTTAATTCAGGATACTTATTGTCAATATGTACAGCTTACCTGTAAATAGGTTAAAAAGTTCTTAACACCATTAAGACCATGTGTAGAGACCTATCTAAATATTAGGAAAAGTGCCTATTATCAATTATGAAGCAAGTTTGAAAGCACATTTGCAATGGAAGACTGGGAAGTCTCCCCCGTTGAAGGGGATTTGGTATGTATACAATGATTAGCAACAGCCTCATGAAGTCCCTACAGCCCAAAAGATTTCCATGCAGTTAAAGTTACATTGAATTCTATGGACATGACACCCTTTACAATACCATTACTTACTGTTGTTATTCTCTGCATATATCCTTATAACCGGCATCATCTCGAAGAGCACCTTGGGCTTGGATTCTGTCAGTCTCATGTTTCTTCTGTCCCAACCGGCTCCTTCCAAATACAGCCCATACACGTAGACACCTTCTGAAGGAGGGCTTGTGATATCATCTTTCATCCATTTAGTGACTTCATTGCATAGCACTACACTGTCAAGAGCCCATCCTTTGTTAGCTCTAGTTATTTCCTGCCCAAACCAGACAAAAGTTAGGAGGTTACAATTTCACATGAGCACAGAACCCTTTTTCCCAGCAGTTATTAGAAATAAATCTGTATGGTTGTAACATATCCTCTCCAGTACAAAAAAAAACCCCTCTAATTCTCTATGATATCCATGTTTACAGCATTTGGCTTCTCTCTAAGGGAGTGATGGCATGGAACTGCAAGAAAGCTTTCAGTACTTTATCCACTATATTCGATGTTCAACCTTTCTATTATATACAATATCTAAAGACCATACCAAGTAACACATCCACTGAATGCCAATGGCAGCCCGCTCTTGTGAACACGAAAATTTCACAGATTTGATGAGATGAGAAAACATTACCTGCATGTGGTAAGTGAAACATATATTTTGGGTTTACCTTCCTTTTTCTGCACCTCTACTCTTCAGTAACTGTATTCTTAATGAGTAAGAACTCACTCAGCTCTAAAGCTATGTAAAGAGACTGCAAAAAAACCTGTTAGTTAATGCATTGGACAACACTCAGTTCTCAGTTGCCCAGTTCCTTACTATCCCATACAACTGATTTATGGCAAACCAAAGTTTTATCCTGGTCTTGCAATGGCTTTCAAAGATCTTTGGTTGAAGTAATTGGAATTAATGCTTGCCCCATACTGCATTTACTGAGATGATCCAACAGAACACAAGGTTTATAGTTCAGTGATCATTCTGGCTCTTCCTCTTTCTTGTTTCTATTTGTTTTACCACATAGCAAGAAAATCACTTTGGTATTTACTTGGGATACTAGGTTGTTATGTATCCACAGCTCCTTTTTACAGAACCAGAAAGTACTGTAGTTTCCAGCTGTTTCAGATCCTGCTAGTAAACCTTTTCCACAAGCTTGGATGCAAAATATAGTCCCAATTTAAGACTGTTCACTCAAAAGAAATATTTTGTTACATAATTCCAAGGCTATATGCCTGACATTTTAGATTACATTGCCCAGACCTCAGAGTAAGAGGGGACATTTTTTCTACATCACAAATCTTCATTGTCTTCTCCAAAAGTTCAGGCTTTTTTTCCTGAGGTCCCATTGTATTTTTACCCAACTATTCTTTTCAAATTTTACACATTCCAGACACTTACTATCTCCAGTATGTCCCTTTAAGCTGACCAACACAGGCATTTATTGCTTCCTTTTAAAGTAAAAATGTTGCTGAGCAACCAACATAATCATCAAGTCAACACACACACATGTTAACAAATACATCAAATATCATACTTATATGCATTAATAAAGGAAAGTCTTTCCCACTTCATGAAGAAAGAGTTAATCAGAAGTGACATATAGGATTAATTCTGGAGAGCTTTTCTGCCCAGTCTCCAGTCAGGTGAATACTGAACACAGAACAAAAGAGAGGGGAAAAAAGACAAATAAATTCACGGACTTAATGACCATTCTTAGAGATATCACAATGGAAAAACGAGACTATATTTTTTCTAGTCTACCTTAGTTGTGAGGCAGCCTCTACTTATTTGGGCCTTGGTCAACACAGGAAATATATTTTAACATGTTAGTGGTTGATATGCTGAAAAAGAATATGCGAAGGAAGAGCAGTTCACTCAGGCAATATTAGACAGTCACAGATCTTCCCATGTGTATAAACTCATCCTTCATCAGACAATATATTTTATTTTTAAAAGCTTGTCAAAAAATAAGCAGAATAAGACTTCAAACACAATTTACCTGCCTCACCGCAGTTAAAAATCCTTGAGGATTAAAAAACCCTGTCATCCAGAAACAGTTTGGTCGACTTTCAAAAATCCACTTGTAAAACTGGTGGTTTCTTTCTAGAAGCTCAGTAAACCAGAAACCAAGTGTACTGGAAGGCCAAGATGCCTAAAAACAGTAAACATGTTTTAAAATAGCATACTGCTGTCAAGAAAAGCTAACTCCTCCCATGGTAATAAACAACATAATATTAGCAAAGCATATTTGAAGATCATCTATCATATCTTAACTTTAATTTGATGCTTGAACTTTGCATTCCACTGAAATCTGAAGCCAATTCTTTCTCTGTTCAAATTCACGTCTACTATTCCATTTACACATGCTTAATGCTGTCTGTGGTAATTGTCCATTTTATGACATTTTTGTAAGGTTAGATAACTGTATAAACTAAGAAGAAAAATTGCATACGTGTCTTTCTAATTCTAAGGTCAATATATCAAGATAACGTGATTTCTGTAAAACTGTTACGCATTTTTTTTTTCTTCTGAATAAAAGCTAAGGCAAACTGAACTTGGATTATGTGGAGATATAGTTGTGTTGTGAAGTATCTGTTTAGATCTAGGTTTTGTACCATGAAAACACTTTGTCAGTAGAAACAAAATAAGCAAACAACAAAAAAAAATCCCTGTTTTTCGTTCCATCAGTTGCTGTTAACAGCTCTAATTGTCCTTGAAAACAGTTTCTATGGGGAGAGGCTGAGAGCTGGGATTGTTTAGCCTGGAGAAGAGAGGGCTCAAAGAAGATATTATGTTTATACCTTGTGTAGAGAACAGAAGATGGACCCTGATCCTTGTCAGCAATAGGAGAGAAAACAATGGGAACAAGACAAAATACCAGAAATTCAGTTTCAGCTTAAGGGCCTTTTTGTTTGGTTGGCTGGTGGTTGCTGATTAGTTGAGTTTTACTGTGAAGGTGATCAAACAGTGGAATGGGTTGCACCTCTCTGATTCTGGAGCCTCCTGAGAAACCTGCTTTAATGTACCCTGCTTTCAGAAGTGTGATTAAACTAGACTGCCTCCATAGGTTCTTTCCAGCATCTACTGTTCTGTAATTATGTGGCTGTAAGTCAAACTCAAAGAACACCAATTTTGACCAAGGTGGACAGGCCACCTCTACTTAACCCAGAAAAGGAACATATGTCAATTATATATGTTCAATAAATAGCACCACGGTAGTCCACTAATGTGGGTGCTATTTTTTAAAATCCATCATCACATTTTAAATTACTCTCCTGTCTCAAGCTTTTTTATCCTGCCAATATGCAACAGGCTGTTAAAATGGGAAATATCTGCATCCCCCACATTCATTTCAATTTCAATAAATGAAAGAAGGCTTGATTTGACTATGTTTATTTTAGCATAAAATCTATTCCAGAAGTTGGACAGCTCTGGTTAACACTTCTGAAACAAAGTTTGAAAAACTGTGTTTGCTATAAGTCTAGCAGTTTAATCTAGTCTCTTCAGAAATAGGTTTTTTATTTCTCTCCATAACAAGTTATGTACACCTACTTTTTTCCAGCTAGCAGGAATCCTTCCATCATACATGCAGTCTAAAGCATCCCTCAGATTTTCACTCATAACTATTGTCCCATCAATGGCAAGTTTTAGATCAGTCAGAGTGCTTCTCACTAAAGAAATTACTCTCTGCATTTGTTCAATCTCCTGTCGCAAAAATATATGCATAGGTTCAAAAGGTCCCATGTTTTTTAGTTTTTCATTTACCTGTAGGTAGAAAACCAAAGATCCTTCAAGAGAAGTGAAAAAACAAAGTTGCCTTTATGTCAAAGTTAAGCCACAATATGATCTTTAATACATAACATAATTCATTTATTAACTTAAATGGTGAGTTTGGCACCTCCCTTGAAGGGAGACAGAAACACGGGATTTGCTCCATGAGAAATCTATGATGCTAAGACTGGCTATGTTTTCAGTCTGTCATGATTTAGTCTGTATATCATTCTATGAGCTAATGCCATTTAAAGGGATTTGTAAGCTGGTTACCCTAGATCAAGGAATTCAGCTTTAATTCTAGCAAGGAATTTCATGGTTCTCTTTGCACAAACCAATCAAGAGTAATTGCCCCAGCTACTTTACTTCAACATAGTAGCAATGCCTGGAACTATCACAATACCAGGCAGCCTTGTATTCTAACCAAACTTACAGGTACAATTTTAATCAAAAGTGTACAATTGACAAGTAAACAACTGCATGAACATAACTAGAAATTTTATCAACAACCTCAGTTAAAAGTTGATGATCCTACCTCCCCCACAGTGCAAATGACAGCTTAAGCATTAATGGATTTAATATTTTTTTTAAGTCCTCACAAAAGCCCTTCAGCACACATTTCATGATTTCATTATAAACTTTAATTGTTTGGTCACATTTCTTCAAAATGGGAAGTATTGCCTGTATGAATGAATTCAAATATGGTTTTAGAAAAGTTGTTGGGTTGGTTTTTTTTAATCCATAAAAGGCAAGATGGAGCAAACGTTTTTGCCAGAATTTCGTTAACTCACTTCAAATGGAACATAATCAGCAGGAAGTTTTTCCAGCATATCATCAGCCAGTCTGGCTACAACTGCCTCTCGAGTTTCCCCTCCTCCACCAGAGCTATCTTTAGGCTGAATACTGAGGATGGTGTCCAATACATCTTTGGAAACTTTACTTTGGTAGGTGATATCCGCATTGGGGTGCAAACCAAACACCTCTGGCATATCATAAGCAGGAAGGCTCTACATAGTAAAATATGAAAAGAGTATAACTGGAGATTTAGAAGCAAATCATTAAGAAAAAAACCACCAAAAAATATCCCCAAATAAACATAAAACCCAACACAAAACAAAACCAAATAAAAAATAGAAAAAAAACCGTCTCAATTACTGTAAAGTAAGAAGCTAGATTTCTTCAAATAGTCTTAGGCCAAATAACTTGCTGTGGCCTATTAGTCATGTCACAGCCCAAATCACACCAAAAAATAGAGTTATAATATCTATGTGCGATTTTAATAGTAAACTTGTACTCTCATATATCTAAACCTTTTATTTCCAAGAGGTTGTACCCAATGTCTGGACTCCATTCTTTGCCCTCTTTAATAACTTTGTGCCTTTAGGTACATCCCGCAAGAAAACCGCATGAAAAAGAAAACATACATTGCTGTCATGAAGATGATAACATTGATAACAATAAGTAGTTGTCACTAATAGATATGCAGACTACTAGAAATCAGTAAAAAAATCTGTGATTAAAAGACAAAATACAGGTACTCAGAAAAAAAGAAAAATTATAAGGAATTAGGAACTTATGAGAAACAAGCGATTAGTTCTCATTTACCAACCTGTATGTACTGAAGGTATTGATCCACCATAGTACATTTGGGTATGCTGTAACCTTTGTAGAAGCTGAATTCAGGACTGAATATATTTTCACTGAACCAAACCTTTACAAAGGTGTTCATGAGTCTTTTGTCAAAGTCATCTGTCACACGACCACCATACTGGATCTCACCTATCATGTAACAAACAGTACTCCAGGAGATCCCCTAAAACCAAGCAGAAAGCAGTGACTTTAGCCAATCCTTTTCTCATTTACTCTAGATCTGCCTTAGAAAAAACAGCTGATGTACCGTGTCTGTCCCATTTGGAAGAAAATTATTTTCCTATTACTGTTTTTTTTATTATAGTCTTGCATTTCCAGAACACCTGCAAGGATTTCTCAAAATATAATTCATTTACAATGAATTCAACAGCATCTTGAAGGCAGCAAGAAAGTTACAGGTATATTTGAATCCTCCTTTCTCTTAAAATGCCAACTGCAAATTCCCCTGCCACAGACTTCTCTGTATGACAATAGACCATACAGAAGTAAGAAACATAGGATAAATTCTCGCAGAGTTATTGAGAACCACTTTCGATTTCTTCATGCTGCAAAGATAGGTTGGAGGGACCAAATCTTATTAGTTGTACTCAAAATAGATTTAAACAAAAGAGTATTTTAAATACAGTCATCCATTTTTAAATAATTGACTTAATTAGAATTGAAAAAAGGGTCTGTACTTCTAAGGTTTATATTTTTGAGATGGCTGGGAAGGCTTTTTTTTTTTCAATGTACAGGTTAATACAGAAATTAAACATGCACCAGATTAGAAGTCTAAGTCTGCTCCTGTAGAGAGAGGTATACTTGAAATATTGAATGTTTGTGGAAAAAACAGTATGTTAAAATCATTCTTGTAGTTCAGTTATTAGGAAGCCTTTACATACATTCCACTACTAGAAAGATCCACCACCTTAATCCACCTTCCCCACAAAATCATTAATTACCTTCTTGGTATCCATGCGATTCAAGTGATTTTGAATGAACTGCACAGTAGCATTGAAATCAGCTTGATTAAACTCATAGGGTATATTCCAACCCAAAGATCCAAACTTGCGTCTTTCTTGAACAGTGGAGTGTAGAAAGGCTACAGCATACAAGAGTGGTTTCCATTGCACCATTTTACTGGCATCTAATAAATCCTGGCTGACACCTATTGATTGCAAACGGGCTTAATGAGAATCACAGTAATCGTCTTTTTCAAAACTACTTAAAATCAGTGCTAAAATATCACTCTAGAAATATTCACTTGGCTCTTTGCATCTCCCAAGGGCAAATTATTGTCCCACAAAGTGTTCTGTGCTGGAGACATTTTATAGCATGTTATTAAGTTGCTCAAATTAAAAGAGTAAACTTCAGGGGAAAAAACTCACAATTTACTAATAGCTGAATTCACATCAAGTTGCTTCCTGCACAGAATCTTTGTCCTTTATTTTATGTAGTGTAAAGAGCACTTGATCGCCAACAAAGATTAACATGTCATTTTTCTCCCAAAAGACAGAAGATTAAAAATTCAAACACTTTGAACTGAGATATTAGAAGCCAGCATGTGAGAAAAGAAAAGGCATTTCCTTTTTTGCTGTCCAATTACTTCTGGCAACAGAACTTCAGCATATCTTCTCTTCCTTTTAATTTTCAAAACAAAAACCAAGATGTGTCCTGGCATCATTGTGATCAGTTCCTCAGACTATCTTACACCTACTACCAGTTTAACATGACCACACAATAGCATCACAGTACAAGCATTAATTTTAAATTATTACCATTCTAGCACTCACCACTGTATGTTCTCTTTAGTCCAGCTCTGAGGCCTTGTGGTGGTTCATTGGTAAACTTAATTGACATTTGAAGAAGGGTGATGGGGAACTCTTTGTGAATGTCAGTTGTCATCCACAGTCGAAAACTTTCATGAACAGTCTCTGTCTCTATTATAGTGTCCATCAACTCATCCAGAAAATCAAGTCCAAGGTGGCAGTTTTGCAGAAGTGCCCAACCTCCCTAGTTTAAAACAATAGAATATAAAAAGTTACCAACATTGTTCACAAACTGAAGTCACTCCTTGAGGAGAGCTAAGCTGTGTGCTGTTCCTTCTGAAGGTGGTGTTAGCTTATTTGGTTTTTTTCACCTGAACAAGTAGTCCTCACTTGTCTCATCTGGTCTTTATAAGTAGTGTCTACCTTTTCCATTTCAATACATTTAAAACATCCATCGTCATGACTACAGTGCTGATAGAAACGGATAAATTTTGACTTACATAAGGGAGCTCAGGAGTAGCTCCATAGAGCAAGCTGCTAAACCTTGTTCCTTCCAAGGGTTCCAGGCTTGGAAAATAACCAAATAAACATACTCAATTAATCTATTGCTATCAATCAATAGATGTCAAACTTTCCTATATGAATTACCATATTTCATTACAAACATCTCATATACCTCATCACTAAGAGAGCTTGTGAGACAGTGAGGGAAAGTAACTGCATTTCCCTTAACTAAACAAAAGGTGCTCCTCTCCCCTATTTTTGAATGAGTTTCTTCTGATTTGATCTGCTAATTAGTTCCTTATATAAAGTTATCAAACAAGAATCTGAAGCAAAAGTCAGACTGAAACAGGTTATAAAAAGAAGCTCATAACACAGGAGAGTAAGAAGCTCAATCTTTTCACTTCAGCAGGCATAACAATAGTATCACATGATGTGCAAAGCATGCCAAATTGGAACATCTCACCTTTCTCATACAGATAGTTTTGTTCTTTTAATTCGTCTTCCTGTAAAATGCCTGTGCTACCAGATTGTCCCTCCCAAGTCCAAATTCAGACTACAGCAATACAAACTATTTTGCTATACAACCTTGTTTTTCTCAAGTTTATGTAACTATCAATATCATATTTGGAATTCATTTTCTTCATTTAACAAAATACAGCCATATTACTAAAAATAAAAAACTGAAGAAACAATCTGAAATGCTTACAGAAGAATATTTACTGGTGATGTAACCAAAAAAAAAAAAATCAATTCAGCTATGTTCATCAGTCAGCA